>NW_006159638.1:3110489-3157247 GCF_000334495.1 Tupaia belangeri chinensis
AAAGAAAGCGAGCGAGCGAGAGGAAGGAAGGAAGGAAGGAAGGAAGGAAGGAAGGAAGGAAGGAAGGAAGGAAGGAAGGAAAAGAAAGAAAGAAAAAAGACACATATCTTAGTGTTGGATTCACTGAGTCAAGACTTTGAGTGGAATTGACCTATAGAGAAGAAAGGTGATACATGGAAAGAAAAGTAGTCAAGCAGTCATTAAAGTAGTCTTTAAAATAACTACATCTGTAGGAGATTGGAGATCAGCTCTGCTTGGGAACTCTGGGATCAGAGAAAACTCTCATCTCAGAGTTATCCACTTAGGGGTAAGACAACAGAGGCAAAGCTGCTTCTGGAGCATATTAAATAACTGAAATAAACCATGGTTGCCTAGAATATGATTTTTTGTTTATTAAGGTAGACAATAAATTAGGACTCTGAAATAACATCATATTAACAATATTGCACAGAGGAGAAATACTTTCCTTTACGCATTTCTGGTTTATAATGAAGGAACAGACACAGATTTATTAAGTAAATGCTTTGTTTATGCCAACCAAAGGCCAAATAACATCATGGGACACTATACAAAGGTTTTTGCTATCATTTAAATAGACTTTCTTCCAAATTTCAGGCAAAACCAGAAACAATGATAGAAAATTTGATTTATGATCAAGCTATTCCAAAAGGGTCTGAATGAGTCACTTCCAGTATTTACTGATATCTCTCCACTGGCTCTCTGCTGGGGCTATAAATATTTTTCAACAACCATAAGAAACAGCAAAACATAACTTCAAATATTATTTTCCTGTCCACACATCCAGTAATAATTAGATTAGGTAATCATTTAATGCAGATTTAAATATGCCATAATGATAACCTTATCTTCAAGTGAACAAGATGGCCTCAGAGGGATCAAGGGACAGCTCATTAAAATTGGCATTTGGCGATTACTCCACAGGCAGAATTAGGATAAGGAGGTGGTCTGCATATCCTGAATTAGGAAGCAGAACTGTGCTGTTACTTAATACAAGTATGAACATAGTCTTAAGTAAATAACACTACCCACTTTAGCATTTTTAATTCTTAAATTTTGTTTAAAGATACAGAAACATATTAAAGATAGAACATGGAAAGATAGATTTAGCTTTATCGTCCTATTAATCTTTCACATTCAAGTAGAGTTGTTAAAGTTTTATTGATTTTATAGTTTTGTTTATATCTAATTGAATATTTACTTTTGGATTTAGATTTGTATGTTATCTAGGAGGGAAAGGGGAAAGCTGCTACACCTCACAACATACCTGTGTGTCTGTAGATTTTGTTGACATTATAAAAAATAATTTAAGTCAACAATGGGAGTCAGAGAAAAAAATAATTTCCTTTTAAAAACAAAACATTGTTATAGGCCCTATGTTGCTACTGAAATATTTTAGGAGAGTAGGCCAGCCCTCTTGGCATGGTGCATGCCTTTTCATGGTGCTAGGTGCATGTGGAAGATTGGGGTTTTACTCCCAGGTTGATATGCACACAGCAGGCATGTGTGCAAATGTCCATGATCCTGACCGGCTTGGAATGTGGAGCTGTGGAGAGGTTTACAGCATGAGACCCTGTTGAGGGTGCAGCCTCTCTCTCAAAAACAAAATAAAATAATTTTTAGAAAATAAAAAGAGTCGTAGGTGATCCAATTTCTTTTCTTTTTTTTTTTTTCCTTTTTTTGGAGAGGTTTTTGCTATAGGGCACATGTGCTTGCCAGACACAGAGAGACAGAGAGACAGAAAGTGAGAAATCACCCCCCAGGGGAATGGCCACGCCGCAATCCCTTCTCCTCCATTTTCCTCTCGGGATCTTGGGCACGCACGCACATGCGCCTGGCGTGAGTTTAAGCCACCGGGTCCGGGACTCGAACTGCGGTCGACTACGTGGGAGTCCAGCAACATAACCATTACGCTAACTGCTGGTGCCCCGATTTTTATTTTAAATTTACCCTTAAGCAGTATGTGATGAATAGAGGCAAAATTTGAAGCAGGACTTCAGTTAGAAAGCTGTTAAGCTTTTGTAGTAATACAGTCGAGGAGTAGGGGGTATTTTTTTAAGAGGTTTTTGCCTTAGGATGCATGCACTCACCAGGGACAGGGAGAGAAACAGAGAAAGAGAGAGAAAATGAGAGATAGAGACAGAGACAGTGACAGGGAAAGTAAGAAATCACCCCCAGTAAGAGAATGGCAAAGGATTACAGTGTTGCCATCCCCTTGGAGGTTCGATTTCTCACTTTCTCTCTCTTGCCCAACCACCCCATGAGCACATGACCCTGAGGCAAAAATTTATGAAAAAAAAAACAAAAACAAAACAAAACAGCCTTCCCTTGGAGAATGAATGCACAGGCTGCCTGGTACAAGACTGATTTGGAGATGCCAATGGTTTCAGAATGGACAAGGAATTCTAGTTCCTCAGAAACTGGAAATCTGGGGCCCACGAGATGGTGAATTTCACCACATTCAAGAGACAATTTCTTGTTTATGGCAGTAGAGCTTGGGAGTAGCCCCTCCCTACAAGAGAAGAAGAATCCTTGGTTTCTGCTAATTCATTGTTTGAACAATGAGGGTGAGCTTTTTACATCACATTTGGCCAATTCTGCACATTACACAGTCTAAAAGTTAATTTATAAAGAGAATTAACTAGTTGTGGTGACTAATTGGATTTCGAGGAATGTGTACAACAGGGAAAAGGAAGCCCAGAATTACTCTAGGGTTGTGCCTTGGCTGATTGAGTGCATGATGATTTCATTAGCTGAGATAAGGGACACAGGGGAAGAATAGGTATTATGGAAAAGAAAGGAGATGATGCATTTACTTCTGGATATACTGAGTTTGAGGTATCTATGAGACATTCATTTGAAAGAAGTATAGGCTAGGGAATATTGATTTGAAAGTCAGATGTATCTGTTACAATCAAAGCTTGGAAGGTGAATGACAATGACATTGTTCTATGTAGATTGAGAAGGAAGAGAAGGGAAGAGAATTTTCCCATTTAAAAAGCAGTTCGGTATGGTAGCTCAACTGTTGAGTGGGAATGAAGCTGGGAAGAGAAGAGAAAAAACATCATATAGATTTTAGATTTTAGGAAAAAAAATTATTTTAGAAGCCAAAGAGCTGTCAACAAAGTGAACCATTCAGATAATGTGAGAATCTTTAGGAAAATTATAAAATCATATTTTGCCATTGTTTGAGAAATGGGTGAGTGGGGAAGAAGATTATTTCCTTTCAAGAAGTTTTCTGAGAAAGAGAAGAGAAAGAGGGAAGGTGGGCTAGGCATAAAAGGTTATAAGTGGAGGGTAACATTTATTTTATTATAAAATCACATTAAATAAATATAAGATTCTGGGTCCACATTATATAAGATATATGGAATAAAGTTGACTCATATTTATGCACTTCAAGTTTTTTGTTTTTAATGATAATTATTTTTAAGATGTTTACCAGAAGATATTTTACTTAAGTATGAAGTGGATATTCCAAAGTTTCTCAATTTCAGTACCCTTCTATTGCTCTTGCTGCCTTCATTTTCAGACCTTCTGGATCCCCTCAGTTCATAAGACCATGATAATCTACCAAAAATAAAAATCCAGTCATCACTCAGTATACTCCTGCCTTATGCCTTCCACCATCAGGTTCTTGCCTAGACTCGATTACCCACTCAGCACATATTCATTACATACTTCTGTGCACAATTCGGTGTGGAGACAGAGAAGTAAATGAGCAATCATTACAGCATGGTATGGGCTATAACAGCAAAAAGCCTGGGAAACCAGATCTGAAGAGTTCCCCAGCATGGTGATGGCTGAGCTGAGTTCCAAAGGAATGTTAAGAGTTACCTGCACCTCCCATAAATGCCCCCACTTTGCTCTGACCTTTCTGTGTTATATTTCCAAGACTTGGTGTGCACAGCTTGTTTCTATTGAAATGCACACCTCCACCCCCATCAGCCTGTGGAATTCCTATTTATCATCAAAATGTCACATCTTGGGCATGGTGATGGCTGAGCTGAGTTCCAAAGGAATGTTAAGAGTTACCTGCACCTCCCATAAATGCCCCCACTTTGCTCTGACCTTTCTGTGTTATATTTCCAAGACTTGGTGTGCACAGCTTGTTTCTATTGAAATGCACACCTCCACCCCCATCAGCCTGTGGAATTCCTATTTATCATAAAAATGTCACATCTGGGGCCCAGCCGGTGGCATAGTGGGTAAGGGCGCTGGACTCCCACATGGCTGACTGCGGTTCAAGTACCAGACCTGGCAGCTTGCTTCCTCACTTTCTCTCTCTTTCTCTCACTCTCTTCCTCTCTGGTCAAACTGAAATAAATTTTAAAAAAAGATAATAAAGTTTAAAAAAATGTCACATCTTTTCCTTGAAGGCTTTTCTTATACTGAGGCACCTAGGTTGAGTTAGATGTCTTAACTCTGAGGTCCCAGAGGTTGCTATAGCTACTTCTGCAGACAGTTGTCTCTGTATGAAACTGGGTATGTGTTCTTCAAGAGTCGGAAGTATCTTTCATCTCTAATCATTCTTTTCTAACATAGTACCTGGCATTTAGTAAAGGCTCAGTAAATGTTTCTTAAATGGCTGAACAAATACAACAAATACAATTACTTGGCAAGTGAGTTAGCTTTTCTAGATTTTTTTAGGATTGGAGGCAAAGGCATGCTGTGACTTGAGAAACTGATTTATTTCTCATGCTTTCCAGCTCTGTGTTTGATTATTGGTCAGTAAGGTTTTTTAATTTTATTTTATTTAAATTTCTTTTAAACATTCAATCAATATGTCACATAGCTTATAAAGTGAATGTTCCAACATGAATACATTTCTCACCAGTCCTGTTGTAGATACTGTCCATGTTATCATCAACCGATAATAACTCATATCTTTGTCCCATAAATGTCTTGCCTCTCTATTTTTCTCCTTAATGTCTTTCTTCAGACTCTCCTCCTTCTCCCACACTTTTCCCACACTGTATCTGGTATATATAACCATTTTCTATGTTTCCATATCTTCTAGTCATTCAGTTTCAGCATTAGAGTGTGGACAGTCCATACATATTAAGTGGAGACATACAATGTCTCTCCTTAATAGCCTGGCTTGTTTAACTCAGCAGTGAATCTTCCACATTCATCCACTTTTTGTCAAAAGCCAGGGTCTTGTTTTTTATGACTGAGTAGTATTCCATAGAGTATATGTGCCACACTTTTTCAGTTCATTCCTCTGTTCATGAATATTTGGGTTGGTTCCATGTCTTAGCAATTGTGAATAATGCCGCAATAAATATCCATGTGCAAGCATTTTTCTGATTAAAAATTCTTCTGTCCTTTGGGTAGACACCAGGAGTGGGATTGCTGGATCATATGGTAGTTCCATCTGTAGATCTTTGAAGAATCTCCATATTGTTCTCCACAGTGACTAGACCAATTTTACATTCCCACCAGTAGTGAAGGAGAGTTTTCCTTTCATCACATCTCCACCAGCACTTCTCATTTTTTTTTTTTAATCTTAGTCATTCTGGCTGGGGTTAGGTGATACCTCATTGTAGTTTTGAACTGCATCTCCCCTATGATAAGGGACGTTGAGTATTTTTTTATGTGCCTTTTGCCTATTTGTATGTCTTCTTTAGAGAGTTGTTTTTCAGCTCATTCTTCCATCTTTTAATTGAGTAATCATCTTTTGTCAGTTAAGCCACTTGAGTTCCCTGTGTATTGTGGTTATAAGTCCCTTATCTGAAGCACAGTTTACAAAAATATTTTCTCATTCCACAGGAAGTCAATTCACACTAATTACTGTGTTTTGTTTTTTTGTTTTTGTTTTTGTTTGCCACGCAGAGAAACTTCTTAATCTGATGTAATTCCACCTGTCTATTTTTGGGATTATTGATTATGCTTTGGGTGTCTTATTTAAGAAGTCTTTGTCTACCCCAATGTCCCCCAGAGTTTCCTCAGTGTTTTCCACCAGTAGTTTTATAGTTTGAGGTCTTAGGTTTAGATCTCTGATCAACCTTGAGTTGATTTTTGTCAATGGTGAGAGGTAGGAATTTAGATTCATCTTTCTTCATGTGGATATTCAGTTTTTACAGCACCATTCACTAAAGAGGTTTTCCTTTTCCCACTGGATTGACTGGTACCATTTGTCAAAAACCAGTTAGCTGTATGTTTGGGAGTTTATTTCTGGAGTCTCTATTCTGTTCCATAGGTCCACATGTCTGTTTTTGTGCCAACACCATGCTGTTTTGATTATATAGCTTTATAGTATATTTTTGGGTCAGGGAGTGAGATGCCACCCACTCCACTCTTCTTGCGCATGGTTGCTTTGCCTGTATGAGGTCTTTTATGATTCCAATCAAATTATTAGTATTTTTTTTTTTGGAGAGATTTTTCCTATAGGGCACATACACTCGCCAGAAAGAAAAAGACAGAAAGACAGAAAGGGAGAAGTCACGCCCAGGGGCCACACCACAATCACTTTTCCTCCATTCTCTTCTCAGGGTCTTGGGCACACATGCACACACACCCAGCATGAGTTTAAGCCACCAGGCCTGGGACTCAAACCACAGTCACCTACATGGGAGTCCAGCGACATAGCCATTACACCAACTGCTGGTCCTGGTTCCAGACAAATTCTATGATTGTCTTTTCTCAATCTATGAAGAACATCTCTGGTACTTTTATTGGGATTGCATTAAATAAGTAGATTAATTTGGGTAGAATTGCCATTTTGATTATATTAATTCTTCCAATCCAAGAAAATGGGATGTCATTCCACTTTTTTGTGTCATGTTTTATGGTTTTACATATCTTGAATTAGATCAGTAAGATATCTTACCACAATAAAATTCTTTGACATTATTTAACTCCATGTCTATGAACACATATCAAATTTGATTCTTGAAACATATCTACTATTGGTCGAGCCTAGCAATTTAATTTATTTCACATTCAACCAAACATTTACTCCAAACAAAGATCTACACTCAGTATAAGCATCAAACATGTAGACATAGGTCTTGCCCACATGGAATTCTTGATCTAAAGAGGGAAACAATAATGAAATAAGCTTGTAAATAAATATAATTTGGTAAATGAACTATGGAAGAAGGATCTGATACAGTAAGAGGGATTACTTGATTTAGACTTTGGGTTCACAGTAGGCCTATATGGTAAAGTAATTAAAGCTAAGACCTAATGGGCTATATAGGGGGTAAGGAGAGAGAAAGTTAACTTCTTATTTAAGGGAAGCATCTGAAAATTCCCTTTGACATGAAAATTGTCATGTAACCAAAGCCTGGTGGAAGAAAGGAAATCCCTCAAGAAGAAGTTGAAGGGCCAGGCAGAGGAGACTCGTGGGGCAAGTGTGACTTGTGGGGCAGTATAAAGATTGTGGAATTATTTCTACAAGTAATGGGAAATCATTGAAAAGTTGTAAATAAGAAAATTATATAATCATTTTCATTTTAAAAGATTACTTGTCTGTGATGTAGAAAACGGATTCAACGGGGCAAGGGGAATATGAGAGCTCAATTATATACCCTATTAGCTAGAAATTTGGATTTGGTTGCTGATAATAGAAACTGCCAGAGAGGAATAGTTCATAGAAACCTAGACATTTGCTCTCTTCTCATGTAAGGAAAAGTCTAGAAGAGGTAACTAGGGCTGTGGAGAGGCTTGACTGCAGCCTTTTATACGGCCTGGGCCTTTCCCTCATGGGGTAGTTACAAGATAAAGCATTCACCAGCACTTCCACATTTCAGGTAAGAAGAAAAAAGATGCTTTACGGATGAGAATAGAACAGGTCAGCATTTGCCCCTTCCCTTTTAGAAGGCTTTCCCAGGATTCCACTCTACAGCGTTCACTCACATTTCACTACTTAGAACTGTGTCACATTTTCCTATCTGTAAGAGAACCTGGGAATGTTGATTTTGTTTTTTTTTTTCAAACTGGCTATGTTACCAGCCCGTACAAAATCAGGCTTAGTAATGGATTTGCCAAGACAAGAGAGAAGACAAATAGAAAAGTGATTATCTGATAGACAACAAGCTGCCTTTGCCCTGTCCAACCCTTTTCACCTTTTAAAGGGAGGTCAAGCATGGATTGCTGGTAGGAGGAATGATGGCAAAACCATGCTGTTGTTTCTAAGTTTACTCATGGAAAGAGAAATGTGCTTGAATGTAAAAGTACCAAAGGCATGGCCTAGCACACACTGTAAGCTGGCTCACTAAAGCCCATCCAGCCCTCTTCTAACTTGCTTTCCTGCACTACATAGATTCCTTTGCTGCTAGGATGCTGGCATATTATCTGGTTTACACCTATCATAGAAATTCTGGATGTGGAAACAAGCAATGTGTGGTGGCATCAATGTGTGGAGATATCAGCTTTTCTGGAAAGTAATAGAGTTTCCTGTTGAAACCTGAGGCCTTGACCTCAAGTTTAATAGATGCCAAATGGTCCAGGGATGCAGCTGGGCATTTTCCCTGAGTGTGTTGCCCCTAGGGGTTTATACGTAGCTGTGAAATATCCAAAACTAGTCCTTTGGCACTATTATAAATAATTTAGGTCAACCAGTTTGGTTAATAAATATTGTTTTGCCATACATAGCTGTAGTGGATTCTGTTGTCTACAGCTAAGGATAGGAAGCTACAACCAGCATAGGAAGCATTAACTTAAGGGTCAGCATATAGTCAGGATTTAGCATTGTTGTGCTATAAAATGTTCATATAATATGATGAGTACATGCCATTTTGTTAAAAACTGCCTATGTACCAACTACCCATTAATTCTCCTTAGAATTCTCAGAGATCCCCCAAACTCAACATGTCCAGACAATAAACTCCTAGTTTTTACTATTCGACATTGTTCATATGCCTTTGGGTTATATAGTCAAGAAATATAAGAGGCTTTGTAGACATTCCCATCAGTGCATACATTGATTCCATAACTGAATTTTATTTTGCTCCTAAATATCTCTAAGTTTCACCTACTGTTTTTTAATTCCCAGGGTGCGCATACATTTACCAGACAGAGACACGAGAGACAAAAAGGGGGGGGGGAAGCATTCCCATACACTGGAGCATGGTCACACTGAAATCCCTTATCCTTCATTTCTCCATCCTGTTGGGATTTGGGACATGCATGCCTGACATGTTTTTCAAACCACTGGGGCCAGTATGCAAACCATAGTCAGTCATGTGGGATCCAGCTCTCTTGACCACTAGGCTATGGAACTGACCCTTTTATTTACATCTTTTTACATTTCCATCACTAGCACACTAATACAAACTACCATGATTTTTCTCCTAAACTGCTAAACTAAGTCTTTTAACTGATCTAATTGCATCTTCTCTGGACCTCCTCTAATCTAGTGTTCACAGTTTTCAACATGAAATATAGTATTATTCCCAACTGGTTAAAGTCCACTGGTGCCTTCATTTTGCTCTTAGAATAAAGGCAAACTCATTAACTCACCAAAAATTTCCTGCACAGCCTGGTCTTTGCTTTTTTTTTTTTCCCCCCCGAATACCTATCACTCTATTTTAGTATAGTAATGTTTCCCTGAATAGAAATACCTGATAATGGGGGACATATAAAGAATAGAGGTTTATTTGGCCCACAATTATGGTGGCTGGAAATGTCAGGAGCATGGAGCCAACATCTCTCCAGCCTCTGCCCCTACTTTACAACAGGGAGGAAAGCATGTGCATGCAGAGAGAGTAAGCAGCAGGTGGTCATCTTTTTGTAGCAACACAGTTACAGGAGATAACCCATTCCTGTTAGAGTGAGAACTCACTCTTGCAAGATTATATTAGTATTACATTCATGAGGAAGTTGTCACCAAGATCAAAACAAAGCCCACCCAATTCTACATCCCAAACATGCCATGACCCTGAACACCAATACACAGGAAACCAAGTTTCTAGTGCATGAACCTTTGGGAGATAAACCATATCCCAACCATCGTACTGTCTCCTCTCTGTCCACCTGCTTCATCTGCCACACTTCCAGCCCTTGAACAACACATTTCCTCTCTGGAATGCTCTTGTTTTCCCTCATCCTAGGAAACTCTTTCACATCCTTCAAATCTCAGCTTAAGCACAACTTCCTACTTGACTAAGATAAGAAGAACATCCTTTATAGCATTTATTACAATGCATAACATTGTGACAATTTTTAATTTATTTGCTATTATGTGCTAATACCTTTCTAAACCTAATGCTTATAGTTCTATGTTAAAAGAAAGCATGTCCAATTTGCTTTCCTTTATAGTATATATTGTTTAATTCATATTTCTTTGATTACTGAGGTTGAACAAGCACGGCAACTTTCGAATAGTAAATAAAAGGATGAAGAAACTAGCAGATTGCATACTTAATTGATAATTTTCACATCAGATCTGCAAAGTAGGTATTATTTACAAATTTAGATAGGTCCCATAAGTAGTGCATACAGACATGTGACTTAAATCCAGGTATGTCTGAATTCAAAGCCCAAATTCCTACCACCGCCTCATGTTGACTTCTTCCTTTAAATGAGACAACGCAGATAAGAGAACTTTGTCAAAATTATGATTCTGTATTGGATATTTTTATCATTATCACCTAGGCTGGGAGAATGAACAAGGGCAATATTGCTGCCCACGATCAATATAAAACAAAATAATAAATGGAAATCTGTAGCACACCCTTGTTTGCACAGCACCACACTGTCAGCATCCTTGCATTTTGGTTAGTCTGGCAGTCTCAGGAATTTTGTGTTTTATTAGGTAGCTTGTGATAGCAACCACTCAAAACACAATTCATCTTGATTATTAATGTCCCAAGTATTTCTACAAAAAATATAGTGTTCTGATCTGAACCAGATAAAACTAAGACTTTATTCAACTCTCCCCATCTCAGAAACCCATAAGTCATTGAGGACATAATGTTGGAGACAACAAAAGGGTAGGAAGATGAGTATGGACAGAACCAACTCATCATTTTCTTATTTCTGAGGAATGTGCCCTCCCTCTATTCCTGACCAGCTCCAGCCAATTACTTTTATTTGTAGCTGGGAGTTGGTAGCCTGCAAGTGAACACATGGTCTACTCTGACTTGGCAGAACAGCAAAAATGTGTAGTTTCTTTGGGTCTCAAGAGGACTCCAGCCCTGAGGATAATAACTAACAAAAGCAGACTGGGATTTGGGGGACACCGCCAAGGGCAGAGGAGCATAGACTCTGAGGGCTATAAATGCCATGGTCTCCTGATGGTCAGCTACTTCAGTTCTTCATATCAAGTGAAGATGGGACAGTTTTCCCAATATATTCAATCTGACCAAAATAAATTGTAAGAGGTGACAGATAGTAGGGGGAATGCTGCAGTATATTGCTTTTCATAAAGACAAGAACAAAGAAACAAACAAACAAACAAAAAACCCCAGTCATTATTTTGCTAGTGACAACTTGGAGAACAAATTACGTAATAAGTAGAACACATCAATTAAACAGGGCCAGTAGGTGTCATGGTGGTTAAGGGCGCTGGACTCCCCCAGGGCGACTCGCAGTCTGAGTCCCAGACCTAGTGGCTTGCTTTCTCACGTTCTCACTCTCTCTCACTCTGTCCATCTCTGGTCAAATTGAAATAAGTAAATAAATATATAAATGTAAATAATTTTTTTTTAAAAAAAAGAAAATGTCAATTAAAAATCAGCTAATAATGGTGGCACTCAGAAATAACCTCTATTAAATTTTGATCAGATGTATTTTTACATCCCTTATTTTATGTAAGTATCATCATATTGTTATATACAGCCTAAACATACAACTTGAGTTTTAAAAATATACATAATTTTATTACTTTACCACATCATTAAAAAGTCTTAATAAACATAATTTTTGGGGAACCAGCAGTTAGCGTAATGGCTATGTCGCTGGATTCCCACGTAGTCGACCGTGGTTCGCGTCCCAGACCCGGTGGCTTAAAACTCACGCCGGGCGCGTGTGCGTGCGTGCCCAAGATCCCGAGAGGAGAATGGAGGAGAAGGGATTGTGGCGTGACCATCCCCTCTGGGGGGATGATTTCTCGCTTTCTGTCTCTAATGTCTCTCTCTGTCTGTCTGGCGAGCGCACGCGCCCTGTAGCGAAAACCTCTCCAAAAAAAAAAAAAGAAAGAAAGAAACATAATTTTAATAACTGGTATTTTTTTAAGGTTTTTGACATAGGGCACATGCACTCACCGAAGCAAGGAAGACAGGCAGTGAGGGGGGAAGTGATACATCACCCCTCAAGGGAGCCATGCTGCAATCCCTTCTCCTTCATCCTTCTCCTGAGATTTTGGGCACTCATGCACATGTGTCCAGTATGATTTTCAAGTCGCCAGGTCTGGAACTTGAACTACTGTCAGCAGACAGGACTCCAACACCTTAATCACTTTGCCATCTGCTGGCCTCCCAGCATAATTTTTCATTATACAGATATACATGTTCTACTTAACCCTAACCCTAATTTAAGATATTTTTCTTTGTCTTTTTCCTTTTATTAAATAGCACCATAATAAACACTTTGCTGTTAATTTTTTGTCTGTATATCTCATTATTTCCTTAGGCCAGATTTTGAAATAGGGTGTTTTACATCAAAAGATAAGAAAAGTAAGATTTTCAATATAAATTTTCAAACTCTTTTCCACTGCCAGTTCCAGTTCATTTTGCCATATATTCATTAGTTTTCAACATTACCAGTTTTAAAAACTTCAATATTCCAATGAGTATTAATAGTCTTATGTAAACTATTTTCTTATTTCTAGTGAAGATCAATTATAATATTATATTTTTTGCTTACACTTATTATTTCTCAAGACATATTTATATATCTTTGACCCATTTTTCTATTGGACTTTGCTTACCTTAAAGATTTATACAACCCCTTATATATGTATAGCATGTACATATCATGTCCCATAGCTTCACGGGACAGAGATTCTATGAACATCTGTGTTTCCTGAACTCAATAGAGTCCAGTGATTCAATTGACTCTAATTCACAGAAGTTACTACTAGCATTTTAGAATGTGGTCTAAAAGATCATGGAAATTGAGAAGACCAACAAGTTTAAAAATGTTTTTCTACTGGGACCAGCCATTGGTGTAATGATTATGTCACTGGACTCCCATGTAGTCGACCGTGGTTCGAGTCCCAGACCCGGTGGCTTAAACTCACATTGGGTACATGTGTGTGTGTCCAAGATCCCGAGAAGAGAATGGAGAAGGGATTGTGGCATGGCCCTCCCTGGAGTTTGGAGGGGAGGGGATTTCTCACTTTCTGTCTCTCTGTCTGTCTGGCAAGCGCTTATGCCCTATAGCAAAAATCTCTCAAAAAAAAAAAATGTTTATCAGCAACAAATAATCTGTATGTAATCAAGGCTCCAATAAAGCTGGCTTTTTTTTCTTTTTCTTTTTTTCTTTTTTCTTTTTTTTTTTTTTTTGGTGAGAGAGAAGAGTTCCAAATACTCTAATGGTCTCAAGGCAATTACAGTATTTATCTTCAAGAATTCGATTTGACTTTCTATCTAGGTAATAACCAATTATATGTGTTAAAAATGCAAACTGATCAGAAGGTAAGCAAATGAAAAGGAGAAAGAGTCTTGAGGAATACCTTCTATGTTGCTTTCTAGTGCTAAGATGATGAGTGTCTAGAAAAGAAAAATGTAAACTTTCCAGGAGCTGAACAATAAAAAGTATCCTAAGTGCACAGAAAGAAGTAAAAAAAAATATTAAGAATAGAAGATAGGAGTTAGAGTATTTTTTACTTCTATCCTTATGCTTTTCTGTATTTTTCTTTTAGTGCATACAATCAAATAGAACAATAAAGCTAACCCCCCCAAAAAATGGCTTGGTTTATTGTCAAGTTCAGTAAAGTTAACAAAATTCACATTAGGAGAAAATAATACTACCAGAGCTGTAAAAATGTATGCAAATTTTATGGAATAAAAATTTAGAAGCAGCATCCTTCTAACACCAATGAAGGGAGAAGACATATATTAAGTGACAAGAAAAATTTTCTTGTAGTTACTTGAAGAAACAGGTAAGAGTATGTCATTTAGAGTAAGACCTAACCTAAATCACCACTTATTAACTGAGCCATCCTAGAAAAGCCATTTAATCTCTGAACTTCAGCTTCCTTATCTGTGAAACAGGGACTAAATCTGTGATGGACTAAAACAGATTATAAGAAAAATGGTGTATGTTAGGCTAAGATGCATCCCATAGGCCTGCCACCCCACCCCACAGAGTAAGGATGTGGTTGCATTTAACAAAAGACACGCTGTTCTGCTTCTGTAAACTGCTAACAGACTGCTGGTAAAGGAATATAGCAACCCTTGCAGCCCTTCCTCCCTTGCAACAACCCTCACCCCGACCCTTGCAAAGTGTAACGTTCCCTTGTGGGTTTTGTGCTTACATGCTCTGCAAAGCAGTGGATCAGGGCTGTCGACCCAAATGCTTCTTGCCAGTAGCAGGAGTGGCAGTCCCTGACCAGGAGGGCAGTCTCTGGCCAGGAATAAAGTTTCCTAAAACTTTAATTTCTCGGTGGTCTCAGTCTTCATAATATCTTACGCCATAACAATTCATACCACTCATAGGGTAACTGAAAATTAGCAACAAGAGAAACAAGACATTTATCATAGGTTGTCACAGAGTAGGTGTCGAGTAAATGGAAATATTTTTATTATTATTGTGACATAAAGATGACACAATCTCTTCCACTTTGGTTTTTTTTTTTTTTTTTTTTTTTTGAGAGGTTTTTTTCGCTATAGGGCACGTGTGCTCGCCAGTCAGACAGTGAGAGACAGAGAGACAGAAAGCGAGAAATCACCCCCCAGAGGGGATGGTCACGCCTCAATCCCTTCTCCTCCATTCTCCTCTCGGGATCTTAGGCATGCATGCACACGCACCCAGCATGAGTTTTAAGCCACCGGGTCCGGGACGCAAACCGCGGTCGACTACGTGGGAGTCCAGCGACATAGCCACTATGCTAACTGCTGGTTCCTGACACAATCTCTTCTGACATGGTGAATCAGCAGCATATTCACTGACTTATCCAAAATAGGTACCTAACAACTAGCACAGAGTCTATGATGCCTTTTTCAACTAATATTTTAAGTCACCAGGATCTTGAGTGATCACTGTGTGTCAGGAATTGGCCAAAGTGCTTTATATGCAGCATTTCACTTTAATTCTCATTTTAATGATTACGTGAAGGACTTTTCATCACCACTTAACAGACAAAAGGTACTGATGCTCAGGAAAATTAACTTCCCCAAGAGTTGGTTAAGTTGTGGAATGGGATTTGACCCACGTACGTTCAAATCTATAACTGTGCTCAAAAACTTTGAGGTATTCAATAAATGATATTTGAATGAGTGAATAAATACCGAATAATGAGAATATTCCCAAAGTTAATGACACAACAAAGAGAAACCTAGGTGTTATCTTTGGTGAGTTCAAAGTTCTAGCTAAGCAATAGGAGGACTTGGGGATCTACATGCATTTTACTTCCTTCTTCCAGTAAATGTTTCTATCTTCGTAAGAAACAGGAGCACATCAAGTCAAACACCTTTCTACAGGGTGTACAGGATCTAGCTGTTAGATGCGACTTAGGGTAAAAAGATGAAATATGTATCACAAAATCTGGAAGAACATGTTCAAAAGACTCAGTTACCTGATTGTTTTAAACTGAGATGTGGGCATGAGAAAAGTAAATAAATAAAACCATCAAGCCCATATTCAATGGAACAGCAGGTATGACAAAGAAAGGCACCATTTAAGAGTACAACTAACAATTCTCAAGGAAAGACTATAAGTGGGTCACCCACTAATATCACAGCACCAGGCATGTGTACATGCCCCACAGGAATTGGTAAGATGTTTTGAGAAAACCAACTCACATATGCAATTGACCTTGGAATAAAGAGAGGCTGTGGGACAGTAAGGAAACTGCAGGCAATTCAAAATGGTTGGAAGGCAGGATATCCACAAGGAAGAATGAGAGGGAATCCAAAGAGACTAGCACAATCCCAGCTAGGGATATCTAGTGTTGTGTGCTAAGAGGTTTTAGTATTGGTAGCTGGCCAGGGTGCAGCAGTAAAACACAACATTCTGTGAGGCTTCACATAGAAAAGTTTCCAGTTTGGGTCCAGAGACCTCCCTGAGTATGCTGGACATTTACACAGAATTCATAGCAGGCTGAAGCTAGAGGAGGATTGTGACATCAAAATCCTATTGGCAATGCCTGCTTTTCTCTCTTTCTCATGGAAATAATAAACAAAAGAAGTTTAAATTTTATTCTAGATAAGAGGAGGAGCACTATTAGATTTTAAAGGGACAAGGATCAATTTTGTGTGTTTATAATGAAGCCTGGAGGAAGCAGGCCGTGACAGTTGGCTACAGGAGTGTTTAAGATGCATATGAAGTAATTAAAGCAAAAAAGCATGATGACCTAAATGCAAAACCATGAGCTAGAGAAAAGGAGGTTGATTTGTGAGCTGTTTAGGAAATAGAAGTTATAGACCTGGATTATGTGGGAGGAAGGAGGCTGAAGCATTATAGATGACTCATCAAACTTGAAACATCTACACGTACTTCTTTTCTCTCTCCAATTCTCAGTTAAAATGTCATTTCATCAGAGGAGTCTCTGATAACCTTCTTAAATACAAATCCTTTCCCCACTTTCTAGCTATCATAATAACAATCTCAACTGGGAATTATTTTACCTATTTGTTTACTAGCTTTCTTCTGACTCTCTCACTAAGTTACAAATTTAATAAAGAGAAAGACCTTGTTTGTTCATCACTATAGGGCCAGATACATACATCATGGGGATCTGATCAATGACAGTGCCAATGACAGAGTTAGAAAATACAGAATAGATTTTTGAAAGGGTGAGAGAAGAAGATGAACAATTCTGTTTTGAAAGTGAACAGTTTTAGGTGTTTGTAGAAATTACAAACAGTGTTACGTAATGGCTCACTAATCAAACGTGTGAAACTCAGAGCACAGAAATGCTCTGAAAATGGGGATTTAAGAGACAATTATATTTAACGGCAACATTGGCATTGTTCATGTAATGAAGTAGTATGCACACAGCCCTGATACAAGGGTCAAGAGGGAACTGAAACCCAACCTGGATCTGGATTGCCAAGCTTTGTGCCCTAGTATGCTTTCTTCATCAGAATAAGTCATATGCCCTAGAAACTGTGACACACCATAACAAAGGGGAGCAACTTTTTCTAATTTGAACGTAGCAGCATATAGACAAAAAGCATGCCAGAATATGAATGAAAAAATACCCTTGGAAGAGGGTAGAATGGGGAGCCAAGACTGCAGTTCTCATTCAGCTGGGCAAAATTCTGATGCATGGATAACTTCAGCTGAGAATCTGAGGGAGGTCAGGTGTGGGCTCCTGGGTATGAGTACTTAAGTTCAAATCTTAGGTCCTTTGCTTATTAGCTGTAACCTTAGAAAAGTCTCCTTACTTCTTCAGGCCTCAGTTTTCTTATTTTTAAAATAGGGAAAATAACAGTACTTACCCCATAAGAGTTTAGAGAAGAGTAGATAAAGTAATGTTAATAACGCATGTAGTGCTGGGCTTGGCACAGATTAAGCCCTAGGAAACGGTGACTGTCATTCTAAGGACTGCTGTGGTGAACCACACAAATTCCTCTTCAAAAAGAAACTACCTTAGCCCCCAAGTAAAGAATGCTGTGGATAGAAAGCTCTTAGATATCAGCATCTACAAGGACAGCCATGGCCCCAGCTATCAACATACCCTAGATCCCATCCCCTACCAAAAGCAACCAGTATCCAATGACTGATCCACACAGGACACAAAGGCTCATCCTTTCAACCCAACTAAAGACAACTCTGAAGGCTTATCCCAGCTTTAGAATTCCTTAAGGGACAGCTCAGCCTCTACTGAGACTGTGTCACAGTTCAGTTTCTCCCTCTGCCCCATTAGGCTTCCTTCCACAGTTCAAAAAAATCTCCAATAAAGATCATGCACATTAATTTGTACCTCAGAATCTGCTTCCAAGAAAACAAAACCTAAAACAATAGGTGCAGGGGGTAATTGAAAGAAGTGCTGGGGTTGGATTTTGGACCTCAGTCCCCTGCTATTTGTTGGCAGCCACAACCCAAACATTAATGACGAGTGGACCACAGATAGTCCCTGACACATGAGGTGACTATTAAAACTCTACCAGTGATAAAGGGCGAAGGTACACCAGTGAAGGATAATGCATGATCAGTTCACATATCAAACTTCTGAGAGCTATGGGAGTAATAGTACCTATGTAAGTGGAATAAAATTGGCGGATATTGACGAACCAAATTGATCTCTGGAAAAAAACAAAACCTGGGACCAGCAGGTGGCATGGGGCATGGAGCACAATCATGGACTGTCACATGTTTGGCTACAGTTCGAGTTCTGGACCTGGCAAGTTTCTTTCTCACTTTCCCTCTCTTTCTCTCTCTGTCTCTTTCTGGTCAAATAAAATAATAATAATAATAAGCAAATAATTCTTCAAAAGAAAACAAAACTTTAGTAGTGCTTAATCATCAATTGAAAGCTTAGTGTGAAAGCAGAGGACTTCCTTGGAAGCATGTAAAGATGTTCTCGCCTCCTGCAATGGAAAGACAGAGAAAGTTAAGGACCAAGTCCAGGACGTAATTAGAATAGTGGTAGTGGAGCTCAAAAAAAAGTTGAATTTTCAGCCGAAGGAGGTCTGCTAAGCCAAGCTCAGAACCTTGATTGATAAAGAATGTGACCTTGTTACATGGGATAGAGACATATAAATTAATGCATCTGAAAATATTGAATCCCAGAATCTGTGAACCCTCTGAGCCTATAAAAGTAGGACAGTGTTTAAGAATTAGCATTCCTCTCTTGCTTAAGGATGATTTGGAGCCTTCTCTAAGACAAAATATGTTCCGACACCCTGGAAATGTCCCATATTCTCTACCAGTCACTCTGCAAATAACTAGAATAAAATTACAACATAACTCAGAGATATGCTGGACTTGATAAAGAGGAAAGTAAGTATATGCTAGAGGAAGTGCAAGACAGCTAACATGTAATAACAGAGGCAAGGATGCCATACATGGAATTTGATTCTGAGAATGTCTGATCAAGGACATAATGTCTAATAAGGAAGAGCTTATTGGTGGGAAGCACTCTTCCAAGATATAAGGTTTAACACTGTTGAGAGGATTTCAGAAGATGATGTGAACATGCTACTGGAATAACATCTAGAAAAACATAATAAAATAATGATCCACACAAACTTAGCCAGAATAACTAAGACAGATGGTAAAAGAAAGGAATAAAGACTCAAATAAGTAGATCATAATAAAGCGAATATACTTTATAAAGCTGAAAAACAATGAGAGTATGATGTTCCATGGAAGAGTCCAAATGATAAACCATGTATCAGAATAATAAGGGATGCACTGATTAGATAAGCCCAGCATCACTTAGTTTAGTGGTGGCTCTCCTTAGCAGGCCAGAGATGACATTGGAGATTCATTACTCAACTCACAAATAGCAGGAGGATAATAGGACCCTGAAGCAGTAACAGTCAGAATTCAAAAGCCAGAAGCATTCAATTATGGTGAGCAACAAAATCAAAAAGGCCATTGGAGGGCCTGACCTCCAGAGGATATGGAAATGGCTAATTATATATGTTATCCCTAAGAAAAAAATAGGTGGTCAAAATGGTACTAGCCAATATACATAACCAAGAAAAATCAAGGATAGACAAAGTAACACCTTGCAAAGATAAGAATCAAAGAAGAGGATTGTTGCCTCAATAAAAGTTACTATTTCCTGCCCATTTTCCAGTTCTGAGACAGGTTGTAGACCCAGAATCCATTGACTTTAAGGGATGGTGGGCCAAAGGAAGAAGGAACCTCTATAAAAGTATACATAATAATTATTTTCCCTTAGGAACTGGGAATACTTTTTTTAAAAATTTAAATTTTTTAGTTCATTTTCTTTTATACATTCAATCACATTATTTAGCTTACAAAGTGATTATTTCAACAGGTGAACATTTCTCCCTAGTCCAGTTGATAAAACTATAAAATATCTTCAACAGATAATACTACATTTCTTTGTCCCATTAATGTTTTGCCTCTATTTTTCTTCTAAATGTCTTTCTTCAGACCTTACACTGTCACACACACTATATCTGGTATTTACATCCATTTACTGTATTTCTATATCCTTTAGTCACAGAATTTTTGACACCAAATCTGTAGATATTTCTTTCCAAACAGACCAATTTGGGAACTGACCAACACCAGCTAGGCATTCTACAATTCAATTTCATTTTGACACTACCTACCTGGAGCTGGCATCAGATCCCACAAGTTAAGGTCTCAGTCCCACAAGACTGCCCTACTTCAGAAGATTATTTAAAATTGCACATATCCTGTATTTTTGATCAAGCGATTATCATGTTGTTGGAAAAGTCATAACATGTTTTTGTATAGAAAAAAATACATCATGACTTTTCCAACAACTTAACAATATAAATTGCAGGTTTCAATAACCCTCTCCTGATAGTCAATAATTGTCTATAATGACTCAAAGAACTCAGGAAAACAGTTGATTTACTATACCTGGTGTGTTATAAAGGATACAACTTAAGAATAGCCAAATGGGAAGGATACATAGAGTCAGATATGGAGGAAGGGGTGTACAACGCCTCCATGCCCTCTCCAGACATAATACCCTTTCAGTATCTCAGTATGTTCACCACCTCAGAATCTTTCTAAAACTGAGGTTAGGGTTTCTATGGAGGTTCCAAAAACATAGGCACTAGTGATTAAATCACTAGCCATTAACAATTAAAGTTTATTTGCAGCCCCTCTCCTCTCCCTGAAGGTTAGGGGATAAGGAAGAAGGGTCCAATTCTCTAGTCACATGGTTGCTTCCTCTGGCAACCAGCTCCTGATCTGAAATCATCTAGAGGCTAATCAAGAATCACCTCAATGGCATAAATTCAGGTATGCTTGAAAAGGGCTTATTATAAATAACAAAGATGTTCCCCTCACTCCTATCAGGAAATTAAGAGGTTTGGGAGTCTTGTGTCAAGAACTAGAGATAAGATAAAATGTTTTGCAAGATATTTCTTATTATATCATGATATCTCATATCTCAAATGATTTATAGCCATTTATTTGAGTAGCTGTACACTGAAGAAAGGAGATTACCTAAATATTGAGAGGACTCTTACATCTGGGTTGATGTTGATACCTGGAAACCCAAGGTGCCATCATGGTCCTCCATTAGAATATGCAAAAACTAGATAATAAATGTAGCTCTGGCCCAGGTTCAGGCCATAGTGGATCCATTAAGTTCACAGACCTACCTAGTATTTATCTTCTCAGTCCCCAAATGTATAATTAGTATGAACACACCTAGTAGTCAGCACAATGATGCAGGGATTGCTTGGCCTGTAGGGCAAGAGCTATCACAGTGGAGAAGACCATGTAAAAGCTTCTGAAATTGCTCCACACTTTAAGCCAAGAAATTTTAAAAATTATATCACGTTTCAGGGAGAATGACAAAAATTAGTGACATAGCTAGACTTAAAGGATGGGATGATGATCTACATCAAAACAGCATTTAATGCATATATTTGACTCCTGTGAAGAAGCAGATGGATACTGGCAGATGATAGTGTGCTACTGCAAACTCAAAAGTAAGAGCTCTGTTTGCTGCCTGCTATGCTAGATATGTTATCTATACTAGAGCAGATTAGCAAAATTTCTGATACTAGGCTATGCAACTATTAATCTGGTGAATGAATTCTTTTCTATACCTATCAGAAAAGTGGATCAGAAAGTTGCACCCACTTGAACAGACAGCAATACGCATTTGCAGTCTTGCCCTAGGGCTTTGTGGGAGAGTCCACAAGACATCAAATGAACATGAGACCAGACCTATCTATCATGACCAAAGTTATGCCAAAATTTCCAAGTTATAAAATTGGATGGAACCAGCAGCACTCCATCTTAAATTGGAAGTGGTACATCCTGAGCTGAGCCCAAGCAATTCTGGAGTGCACAGACAAGATGTAAGAGAAGTCAGGACCGATGCACATGTTATCACCATTGTTTTGAACCAGCACTTCTTCATTGACTCTTCAAGACCTATTATGGCTCCATGGTAAATCCCTTCTGACCCAATACATAAGGAAAAAAAACCCAGTTTAGTACATGGGTAGGTCAGTTTGATATGAAAGTGAATGCTGAAAATGGAGTGGCAGCTCATTCAGAGCCATCCTTGATAGACAGTAATGAGTGGAAATCCTCTCAATGGCAAAGCTTTAGGCTATTCACTGGGTCACTCAATTTGTCTCAAAAAAATGTGGCTCAAGATGTGACTGGACTCATGGACAGTGGCAAGTGGCTTGGCTGGTTAGCCAAGGGCCTGAAAGGAGGAAGATAGGAAGACCAGGAACAAGGAGTGCCAGAGGATAGAGATTTGGACAGTAAGAACTAGATGATCATAATCCACTCAGATTAGGTGCAGTTCACTTTCCCTCTGCATGATCCTTTTATCCTACCCATCATGTCTCCACATGTTAAACATGAGAATACAACCTAACAAATCTCCAGCTCAGAGTCTGCTCCCTTAAGAAAACCAACCTAGGGAACCAGCAGTTGGCGTAGTGGCTGTGTCGCTGGACTCCCACATGGTCGACCGCGGTTCGTGTCCCGGACCCGGTGGCTTAAAACTCATGCCGGGCGCGTGTGCGTGCGTGCCCAGGATCCCGAGAGGAGAATGGAGGAGAAGGGATTGCGGTGTGGCCATCCCCCATGGGGGGTGATTTCTCGCTTTCTGTCTCTATGTCTCTCTCTGTCTGTCTGGCAAGCGCACGCGCCCTACAGTGAAAATCTCTCCAAAAAAAAAAAAAAAACCAACCTACACAAATTACCTAAAATAGTGAAATCATGACATTTTTCTTGGCTGTATCCCCAGCACCTAATTTTTCTTAACATATGTTATGTTCTTAATAAACACATGTTAAATAAATTATTGAATTTCAAGGAGGCTAATGTTACAAGGACCATGACAGAACTCTGAGCTCTGTATCCAAAATAAATTCTTGTCACCTCAACTCCAATGTGGGTTCTGTAGCCTAAAGAGGTCATAAAACAGTAAGAGGATCAATCTTGCTATATTTTGTCCAACCTAAATTGTCACTACCTCAAACATACACACATGTAACATTCAAACAGACATACCAGAACACACAAATTGTCTGCAAGTTGGACAGCTAGATTCTTATGAATAATTTGTCAAATCACCAAAAACACGATAGCTATTATCATTATAAAAGAATAGCTATTGGGACCAGCAGTTAGAGTAATGGCTATGTCACTGGACTCCCATGTAGTCGACCGTGGTTCAAGTCCCGGACCTAGTGACTTAAACTCATGCTGGGCGCGTGTGCATGTGTGCCCAAGGTCCCAAGAGGAGAAAGGAGGAGAAGGGATTGCTGCGTGGCCATCCCCCCTGGGGGGGTGATTTCTCGCTTTCTGGCTCTTTGTCTCTCTCTGTCTTTCTGGCGAGTGCACACACCCTATAGCAAAAACTTCCAAAAAAATTAAAAAAACAGAATAGCTATTGAATTTCCATTCTCGGTAAATTGCCTTAGGAAAAAACAGTATTTCATAGATAAATTTTTAATACAAAAATTACTTTTTGCTGCCACTCATTATTTCTGGTTTAAAAATTTTTCATTTCATGTATGCTCAAATGCAATGCATCAGTATAGTTGAAAATAATGTGTATTGCACACACATTTTAGTTTCAAATATTTGAAAATAATAGAAATATAGATTTTGTTAAAATATTTATTGTTAGTTGCAAGGTCATACAGTAAAGAAAAAGATGGAAAGGGAGCTTGAAAAATGTTCTTGGTGAGATTAGATGTCAAACATAATTCCTAAAATGTGAATTAGCTATCTGCTTCTTGTCACTTTCTCTTCCTAACGTGCTCTCATATTCCACTTGCTTGGACAGAGAAAGACATGAAAGTTTTTCTTGAACTATTAACTGTGGGTTAATAAAATAAAAGTCTAATTTTTATCAAAGTGAGTGATTACCTATATAGGTAGGCCAAAGTAACTGGATTGAAGATGAAGTTTGAGTTCTCATACAATTTAATAGAAGTGCATTGATTCGATCTGGTGTAGGAAAGTACTAGTGACTTCCAAAGTGTCCAAAAGCTATAGTGGCAGAGGTGGCAGCAGCCTGACTTGGCATTCTAACGTAAAACACAGTTGTCTGGAACAGTGAGGTGACAGAATTTTCATAGCCATACATCACTTGATGAAAGAGATCTGTTCTGGAAAATGTACTGTTAGATGAATTCTATCATTGAGCAAATATCACAGAGTGCACTTACTCAAGTAGTGGTATAGCCTACTACGCACCTATGCTGTATGGTACAGCCTGCTTCTCCTAGGCTACAATCCTATACTGCACATTATTGCACTGAATATTGTAGGACATTGCAACACAATGGCAAGTATTTATATATCTAACATATCTAAACATAGAAAAGGGTGAGTCGAAATATGTTATCAGTATGGCTTTATTCTCTTCTAATTTCATTTCCTGGTCAATCATTTGAAAGGGCCACTTACTGGCAACATTAGCACTGGATTTTTCACATGGGCCATGATGAATAAAACCACATGACATCAAGCATAAGATAAAATGATTCAATTGAGAAAGACATGATAAATATGAGAAGAGACTAGAACCAGAGTACCATAGCATACTATGTTACAATAAACTTTTTTTTTTTATAAGAGTAAATTCTATTGGGTCATCAGAAAATAAACGACTAACAACGTTGTTTATTATCATTATCAGATACTATGTACTATACATAGTTGTATATGCTAGTTTTATATGACTCACAACACAGTGGGCTTGTTCACACCAACATCACCACAAACATGTGAGTAATGCATTGTACTACAACATTACAATGGCTGTAACTTCACTGAGAGATAGAGATATTTTTCCACTTCATCATAATCTTATGGGACTACTGTCACATGCAGTGCGTCACTGATGAAAATGTTATTCTATGGTATACAACTGTAGTTAATTGTAGATGGTAGGTAATAGTCCATATATTCTGGTTTCTTTTGGTCTGAATTATTGCTAAAATATTAAGGTAAACTCTATTGCTGCTTCTTTTTCTTTGTAAAATTTTTAAAATACTTAGGGCTGGATAGTGGCACAGCTGTAGCACGGTGCTCTGTAAGGCTGGAGTTATATTAAAAGTTCTCTTGTTTGTGTCCTGGGACCCTCATGGGAGTGTTGTCACTCTCTCTATCTCTCTGCTCTCTGTCTCTCTCTCTCTCTTACAAGAAAAAAGCAAACTTTTTTTAAAAAGATTATTTCCAATAATAGATTTGATTACATTTACTATAATATAAAAATAATATTGTGCATTATATAAACAATTCTCTGTGTAAAAAGCTATGATCTCTTTCCTTCCCAATTCAACCCACATGTCATCATTATGAACAGATAATGTGTGTTCCTGTGTATGTACGAGGTATACATATATTTGTGAATAAAATCATAAAAACCATCCTAATTTTCATACCTTACCAACTTTTTGCTAGATGCTCTGTATTTTTGCTTTATTTTGGTTTTCAAAATTTCATTTCTTATCTACTTTTGGTTATTCTACTGTTACTTTTGTAATTATAAAAAAAAATCCATACATTCCTTTTTTTTGTTTGTTTAATAGTGTTGTATAAGCTCCTCTCCTAATACCCCTCCTAATTCCCACCACCTTACCTCTTGGGTTTTTGCCAATTGAATTATTACTTTTGCAATGTCAAGTACAATAACAACACTTAAATTTTGGTCTACAACCACAATTCTCATTATTTTTTTTAGTTCCTTCTTTCTTTCCATTGCTTTATTTTCTGTTTTTTTTGTTTGTTTGTTTGTTTTTGTTTTTAAGGTTTTTACCATAGGACATGTGGGCCAGAGAGAGACAGTGAGAGGGAAAGTGAGAAATCATGTCCTAGGGGGGATTTTGCTCCTGGGGCTTTTGGGTATGCATGCATACCCACCTGGCATGATTTTCAAGCTGGCAGGTCCAGGTCTCTAACCTTGGTCAGCCATGAGGGAGTCCAGTATCTTAACCACTATGCCACCTGCTGGCCCCTTTCCCTGGCTCTCTAAAGGCAGAGTTCTTCATTTCAGTTTCCATGAATGGCTCAACTTCTTCATCATTCTAGCTCAAAACTTTGAGAATATATTTTTCTGTCTTTACTCATAAGTAAGTGGTTTGATACAATCAGTTACACTTCATTTTTTACTTCTTAGACTTCTAAAAGTATTAGTCTAATATCTCCAAAATATGAGGCCAATCTGAATTTTCTTCCTTTAATATTATTTGTTCTTTCTACCTTGGTATTAATAAAATACTGATTTATTCTTCTTAAGGTGTGTTAATTCAGCAGACCATGTCTGTTATTTATTTTTTATTTACTTTATTTCTGTTTTTGCTGTTGTTGGTTCTGAAACAACCTGATATGAAGAAATAACACATTTTCAATTGAGAAAGACATGATAAATATGAGAAGAGACTAGAACCAGAGTACCATAGCATACTATGTTACAATAAACTTTTTTTTTTTATAAGAGTAAATTCTATTGGGTCATCAGAAAATAAACGACTAACAACGTTGTTTATTATCATTATCAGATACTATGTACTATACATAGTTGTATATGCTAGTTTTATATGACTCACAACACAGTGGGCTTGTTCACACCAACATCACCACAAACATGTGAGTAATGCATTGTACTACAACATTACAATGGCTGTAACTTCACTGAGAGATAGAGATATTTTTCCACTTCATCATAATCTTATGGGACTACTGTCACATGCAGTGCGTCACTGATGAAAATGTTATTCTATGGTATACAACTGTAGTTAATTGTAGATGGTAGGTAATAGTCCATATATTCTGGTTTCTTTTGGTCTGAATTATTGCTAAAATATTAAGGTAAACTCTATTGCTGCTTCTTTTTCTTTGTAAAATTTTTAAAATACTTAGGGCTGGATAGTGGCACAGCTGTAGCACGGTGCTCTGTAAGGCTGGAGTTATATTAAAAGTTCTCTTGTTTGTGTCCTGGGACCCTCATGGGAGTGTTGTCACTCTCTCTATCTCTCTGCTCTCTGTCTCTCTCTCTCTCTTACAAGAAAAAAGCAAACTTTTTTTAAAAAGATTATTTCCAATAATAGATTTGATTACATTTACTATAATATAAAAATAATATTGTGCATTATATAAACAATTCTCTGTGTAAAAAGCTATGATCTCTTTCCTTCCCAATTCAACCCACATGTCATCATTATGAACAGATAATGTGTGTTCCTGTGTATGTACGAGGTATACATATATTTGTGAATAAAATCATAAAAACCATCCTAATTTTCATACCTTACCAACTTTTTGCTAGATGCTCTGTATTTTTGCTTTATTTTGGTTTTCAAAATTTCATTTCTTATCTACTTTTGGTTATTCTACTGTTACTTTTGTAATTATAAAAAAAAATCCATACATTCCTTTTTTTTGTTTGTTTAATAGTGTTGTATAAGCTCCTCTCCTAATACCCCTCCTAATTCCCACCACCTTACCTCTTGGGTTTTTGCCAATTGAATTATTACTTTTGCAATGTCAAGTACAATAACAACACTTAAATTTTGGTCTACAACCACAATTCTCATTATTTTTTTTAGTTCCTTCTTTCTTTCCATTGCTTTATTTTCTGTTTTTTTTGTTTGTTTGTTTGTTTTTGTTTTTAAGGTTTTTACCATAGGACATGTGGGCCAGAGAGAGACAGTGAGAGGGAAAGTGAGAAATCATGTCCTAGGGGGGATTTTGCTCCTGGGGCTTTTGGGTATGCATGCATACCCACCTGGCATGATTTTCAAGCTGGCAGGTCCAGGTCTCTAACCTTGGTCAGCCATGAGGGAGTCCAGTATCTTAACCACTATGCCACCTGCTGGCCCCTTTCCCTGGCTCTCTAAAGGCAGAGTTCTTCATTTCAGTTTCCATGAATGGCTCAACTTCTTCATCATTCTAGCTCAAAACTTTGAGAATATATTTTTCTGTCTTTACTCATAAGTAAGTGGTTTGATACAATCAGTTACACTTCATTTTTTACTTCTTAGACTTCTAAAAGTATTAGTCTAATATCTCCAAAATATGAGGCCAATCTGAATTTTCTTCCTTTAATATTATTTGTTCTTTCTACCTTGGTATTAATAAAATACTGATTTATTCTTCTTAAGGTGTGTTAATTCAGCAGACCATGTCTGTTATTTATTTTTTATTTACTTTATTTCTGTTTTTGCTGTTGTTGGTTCTGAAACAACCTGATATGAAGAAATAACACATTCTCCAGGTCAGAAAACTTGGACTCTAGAACTTGAAATGAATGAACAACTTTGGATAAGTCATTAAATCTCTCTGAAACTTAATTTCCATATGGTAATACAATAGGAATGATTACATTATCTCTAAGGAAATTTCTAGTTCACAAAGACAATGATACCCATTCAGATGCATACCTTTATGCAATATTTATTAAACCAGTGCAATCCTTGGTATACTGCGACTATTAAAAGAAAATTTAAGTTCATTATAATAAAAAGAGAATAGATGTAGCTATCTCTTTAATTCTTTCATGTTTAATTGGTTACATTTAACATGAATAAACATAGAAGCGTAGAATTTTACAAAGGTTATGGAAGAATTACTAAGAGAAAAAAAACAACATTCAGTGACTCCAGCTTTATCCTTAGGTTCAAGGTCCACCCTTTTCTTGGAGCATCATAGCAAGTGGGAAAAGCACAGTTCTATGGGTCAGAAACTCTGGGTTCTGGTCTCATTGAGGTGAGTTTGGGCAATCAATCTAGATGAGCCTCGGTTTGATCCCTGATTTCACCATTTTCCAACAGTGATATTGAGCAAATTACAAAGCTGCTCTGATCCCCGGTTTTTTTATCTGCATAATAATAATTATTCTTACTTTCTAGTGATATTTATTTAAATATATGTTTGGTTCTCTACCTCCCCCTGCCAATTTCTCTCTGAGTTCTGTTCCCACTTGAACATTCTATGAGTCTAATTAAAATTGGGATAGTTCTTTATATTATGCATTTCCTCCCTATTTCTCTATAATATTTTGGTAAAGTACTTGCCATTATTGCTTTGGTGTAATATTTTTCTATTACTTGGAAATCTCATTTTTAATGAAATATTTGCGAAGACCCATTTATAGTCCCTAATTAGGCATGACAGATGGGTATCCCTGAGACCACCAGTTAGTAATTGCAAAATAGATATCATAAAAATACATAAAGAGGAAGAAAACTGCCTGATAGCAGCCGGATTCTCCTCATTCCCCTACCTAGCAATTTCATTAGATTTGAGGAATTCTCTAAGGTCAAAGAGAAATTGGATGTGTGAACAAGAACTTGACATTTTATTTCTAAACAATCCATCTGTAGAATCTGAATTTGACATGAAATCTTGCTCAATTAAAGAGAAGAGCAAGTTAAATACAGTATTTTGCAAACAATAAACAGGTGGCTGGTGAATGTATTGTATTCTGGTTCTGTTAAAAATGCAAAAGAGAAATAAAATATATGCTTAACTGCTTTACCTCTTTTAATTTTGTTTCCTGAAGCCATACATCATCTGGCTTGGTGATTGATGATATCATTTAAATTCAATTCTCAAAAAAATTTAGTCCATTAGGTTGGAAATAAAATTGTCATATTTTCCATTTACAAAAAGAAAAGGTAGGAAATGAATAAATTAGTAGTACAGCATCCTCCCCCTAACCCATGTGGAATCTGGCATTAAGTTGTTTTAAAATAATGAGCAGCATGGTGGATCGACCCTGGGATCTGCTCTACTTACTATTACAGCAGTGCAACCTTGGGCAAATGGATTGCCCTCTTCAGGCCTCATCCTCTTCATCTACAAAGTGGACATAAGAAAAATAATCAATGGCTTGTTTTAAAGGCAGATCAAGATAGCAACCTTGAAAAGTTATTGTAAAACAATATTGCATGATTAACAATGGCCAATAACTAACACTCTGGCATCTGTTGTTGCTTTTTATTTCACTCTCCACAACTCCACATCTACAATATTTTTATTTCTTCTCTTTCTCTTAGTTTGTAGGGGTTGTAGGGTAAAGTATTAATTTTGAGACATCCTTCCATATCTTAGCTCCAAATTTAAAGCATTAATAAGTAACCGTCTAATCAAATCAACATGTTTGTTGAGCCTTTCATGTGTGCTATGCATCATATTAGGTGCAGTAAGGAGAGAATGAATGCAGATGCAGATTGGTTTATGAGACATGATGAAATAGAATCATATTAAGCAAAGTCTGCCTTCAGTATCAATGGCGCTGGACATTTGGGCCATCATTGTTAAAGCACTTCATTCCTAATCTTACTAACCTTCTCTAGGCACCTTGTGTGGAGTTTCTTCTCCTTTCTTTTCTTTAATTTTGCCAGAGGCATTCATGGTTGAGGCAGGGTAGAAAGTGGAAAAAGCTCCCTTCTACTCTCCCCCCTCCCACTTTGGGGCATGGTCACATAGCAATCTCTTGTCCTCCATATCTCCCTCCATGCAGGACTTTGGGTACACATCACCTGTGCCTGGTTTGTTTTTCAACCCTCCAGGTCTGGACTGGAACCATATGGTTGTCATATGGAATCCAGTCCCCTTAACCTCCATGCCACCAGCTGGTCCTTGAATACCTTCCCTCCGCTTCTACAGATGCATCTCTCTGCCTTGTCTTCTTGTTATCTGCCCCCCACCCCTGAGACCTATCTGTCTTCCTACATCAGTAACTTTTCTTGCCCTGGTTGAGTTCAGTCAATGACATACTTCACAGGAGGCTGGAGTAGAGAAGTGGAGTAAAGATGGTTGTTTCCCCCATATCTTTCCTGTGGGCTAACTGTGCCCCTCAGTGAAAGGCTACAGCTTCTCTGTTTCTATTGTGACGATTGCTCCTTTCTCTATCATTGCTATCCTAGACCACTAGTGGTCTCTGAGCACTGTACTGACTTTATGGATTTTCCATACCCCATGATTCTTTGTAAACAGTCACTTTAGTAAAGGCCTCAGATTACTCAATCTACTGTCAAAGCTCTCATCAATAAACCTCCTACTCCCAACCTCCCACCCATCTGTACTGAGCACCCATCCAGTTACAGTTTTAGGTCTTTACAGAAGAGAAAACATTCTCCTCTGCTCTCAGAATTTCTAGTTGGACTTAAGCATTAAACTAACATAAAACAGATTAACAAGAGAAAAGTATACAAGTTTCCATTTTTTCCTATGTGTTCATGACAGTATTCACAAGAAGAATGAAGATTCAAGGTCCTCAGATTAAGGTGGCTGGATCCCACATGGCTGACTGAGCAGTTCAGAGTCCCAAACCTGGTGGCTTGAAAAACATGCTGAGCACATGTATGTGTTTACCCAAATTCCCAAGAGGAGAATGGAAGAGGAGAGATTAGTTACAGTGTGGCCATTAACCTGGGGGTGATTTCTCACTTTTCTTCTCTCCAACAAGTACACACGCCCTTTAGCAATTGGGAAAAAAAAAAAATGAAGATCCAAAGAATCAGAATTAAACATTCATATACTAAGTTGGGCAAAGAGTAGTACATTGGGAAAACATGACAATGTGTAAGACCTGAGTAGTAGTTAGTAAAGTAGGAAGGTAAGAGTTTGTTTAACAAAGGTTATTTATACGGATGTCTCTAGATTTCAACTTTCTCTTCATGGTGGTAGTATGTTTCTTTCTTTCTGATGTAGCAAGAGCAGTTTTTTGTTTGTTTGTTTGTTTGTTTGTTTGTTTTGAGAGGTTTTTGCTATTGGGCACGTGTGCTTGCCAGACGAACAGAGACAGACAGACAGAAAGCGAGAAATCACCCCCCAGGGGGGATGGCCATGCCGCAATCCCTTCTCCTTCATTCTCCTCTCAGGACCTTGGGCATGCCCACGCACATGCCCAGCGTGAGTTTAAGCTACCGGGTCCGGGACTCGAACCATGGTCGACTACGTGGTAGTCCAGCGACATAGCCATTACGCTTACTGCTGGTCCCGCAAGAGCAGTTTTTCACATGAGATTTTCATCTCCTGATTTCAGGAATAAAGAGGAAGGCCAGAGTGTCCTTCTTGTGTCTGTTATTTCTCAAATGCCTTTAATTCGAAATAGTCAACCCATCAGAGCAGCACGTCTCAGCTCCTTTGTACCATTTGGTTTAATGTCTCTATACCAGTGGTTCTAGACTTAGGAACCTTCAGACTCCTGAGAATACAATATGGTCTTTCAGAAGTCTGTGGATATCATTCTGAAAAGCATTGGTATATCTAGTTTTCCACCCACATACCCCACCATAAAAGTCCAACAAACTCACTTTTATTATTTAAAGGAATAAAGGACTTTCTTATAAATAAGTAAAGAGATGGGCACGTGTGCGTGCGTGCCCAAGATCTTGAGAGGAGAATGGAGGAGAAGGGATCGTGGCGTGGCCATCCCCCCGGGGAGTCATTTCTTGCTTTCTATCTCTCTGTCTCTCTCTTTCTGGTGAGTGCACGCGCCCTATAGCAAAAACCTCTCCAAAAAAAAAAAGTAAAGAGAAAAAGTATATGTTGTTGTTGTTTCTATAACATTACATATTACAAAATTCCAATAATTTACAAGGTCTTAAATTCTTTGGGCTAAAATTGAAAAACTGAGTTTAACCAAGTGCTTTCATTTTATAAATGAATAAACTAAGATTTAGTAACATAAACTGATTTACTCAAGTCCATATCGTTTTAAATGATCAACGCTGTAAACTGCTTCCTGAGTCCTAATCCAATACTATTAGGATATCAGGAAAGCCATGACATATTTTTCTATGCAAAAAATATGAAATATTTCTTTCTGATATAGGAAAGGCAGAAAAATACTTTCTTCCTAACATCATACTCAGCTTACACAATTTTCCATAGAAAATAACCAAAAAATAAAATGTTGTATGCCTGAATATGAAGACTTTTCTAAGAATCTATTTCTAAACACCAGGGAGAAATTACAGATTTATGAGATATTAGGACTAAAAGGTACTTTCAGACTCTGAGTTTATAGACAGGGAATCTGAGCACCAGGAAATATCAATATATTATATTCCCTGTGTTTCCTGGAGTATTTCCATGGCATGTTCTCCATCACTCTCAGGATCTCTGAGGGAACTCTGAATAATTTTATAATCGGAATGTCTCCAAGATCTATCACTTTTTCTGCTAGTAGAATTTTAAGACTAAAAGAAATAGTAAGATACAGAATAAAAAGGAAAATATGCCATCTAATGGGGAGTATCACAGAAACTGACCCATAAATCAAAATATGTGTTAGCAGTTCCCTTTATGTTAATACTAGTTTGATGATTACTGACAAAGCTTCTCTGACACAGGACATCCTTGACTAGTGAGCTTGGTGGGCACTCTGGTGCTAACATGTATAAGGGCGCCATCACCAGTGCTAGACGTTCAAGATAGTTTTAAATTTCTATCTGAGGAAGGAGCACTGCCATTCAATCTACAGGAACACTTTCTCAGTATCAAAAGATGCATTAATACTGAGCTGGCATCATTTTTCATCTTAAAGAGGATATTAAATAAGCACAGGTGAACCTACATATAGTAGTCATAAAACAGCACATTATTCAGGTTGAATTCTTTTATTAATCCTTATTCTTTAAGTCAATTGCCCAATAACTTTGTCAAATTGTTAGTATCTATGTTGGCGAAGGCCATGAAATTGAGGTACAAGGACCCCAGTATGTTGTAAATGGCTCCAGTTTTCTTCTCCTGACTTAATCAGTGGGTACATTGGAATCTGGATGGCAAACCTTGAGTTTTGTCCTTAGTTGTTCCTTTTGGACAATGTAGAACTACCCATCCCTGGTATCTGGTCATTACCCTTTGCTCACCTCTGGAACAGAAAGACGTTAATAAACATTGCTCAGTCACTCAAGTTAGAAACTTATTAAAACAAGAGATGGGTGGGAAAAAGTGGTGAAGTGTCTCCGCAGCAAGGATCATACTGAGGAAATTCACAGATTACTAAAATGACTGACTGGATGACCCCCAAGTATCTTCTAAATCTCTAATCTTCTGGTTTAGGACTACCATGCATGTCTCCGTCTACACACATTAATTATACCTGAATATAATCTATAGCAGTTTGTTGCAGAATGACCTAGGCTTCCGTGAATATCAACTGCCAAACATTCTTGCTCCTCTTTTCCACTCCACCCTCCTTCCAAAAATGACAGCATTATGACTTCTGAAGATCAGCTGGCCAAAAGAGAGTCCTCTCTGGTTGCAGAGAATTTCCCAGGCCTATTCATCTGTTTGAAATTTCTAAATTGTATGTAAAACCAGAGAGAGTCCAGGAGTGCAGCCTATGGAGACTGTAAGAGTTTGATTCAATTTAGTGCAGCGTGAGAATCTTGGATTCATTGCCTTAAATTTGAACCCTGGTATAACCTTGGGTCAGTTGATTAACCTCTCTGAAGACCAGTGCACTTATCTATAACAGCAAATACAGAGATTTACCCAGTGGGGTATATAGAAGGGTGAGAAGAGATAATACATGAAGTTTTGTTTCAGCCCTGGGGTTTAGCCAAAAAATCTGGGACTCAGCTTCAACTTTGGCCTTGATCTTTGGAAGGCATAAGAGACCATTTATCTGCTTCATCTTTTCTGGCATCCCCACCTTGAGAGTGATCAATGATTGTGTGCTCTCATCAGTTATCCAAATCAATACAACACACAACAAGATTAGTAATAAGAGCAAGGGGTTCTATTCAGATCCATCCTTAATATTTTATATCTATCTTCTAGTATGGATAAGTTATTCCTGACATTGCTTTATTTTTCTACCTAGTCTCTACCACTACCTAACTTAATAGTATAATAATATTTGCATTTTCTTTATATTATCTGTCTCTCTAGTATATAAACTACAACAGGGTAAGAATTTCCTTCATGATGTTTATTGCAGTATCCCAAATCCTTAGAACAGTGCCAGATATTTCATAGATACCCAATCAATTATTGTTGGATGAATGAATGAATAGGTGGCAAATCCCACTCTCTAGTCTCATATTCCAGTATGTAAGAACAATCTTCCCCTTTTTACCCCTATACCTGAGCTGAGCAGGTCTTTGCCATATGGGTAGTGTGGGATTCAGCCCCTTCCCTATGATGGGACTGTTACACATAAGGTCTGGGGGCGTATACAGTATTAAGCTGTTGAAGGGTGGGCATCAAGTCTTCACAGTCATCTCTCCATGCTGACACCCACAGAAATATCCTTTCTGGTTGCTGCTGAGTCATTTCTTCTGTTCCACCAGACTTCTTTGGGTTTAGTAGCTCTCTTTGTCTGCCATTCCTAGGCCACTCCTAGACACTCAAAAATTATTTTGCAGCTCCCACACCACACAGAAATTCAGGGGCATTGTAAGTATTTAAGGCCCATCTGCCCAGACAGCACAGAGTCACTTCTCTTCTGCGATTAGTCCCTTACCCAGGGCTCAACTTAAGAGTGAGCTCACAGGTGCTCTGTTTTCAAGTGCCACAAACCCATCAGGGTTTTCCAGTGACCCATCCACTTTCACCTGAGGCTGAACTCTGAGAGCAAGGTGCCCAGAACTTCTTTCTTAGGGACCCATCAATGCTGCTTCTGGGACTATTACCTACCCCTTGTGAGGGATTCTTTTTCCAGTCTTTCACAGTTTGGTATCTTTTCAGAGCTGTGCTTTTGAAACTCAGAAGCCAGGAAAGCAATTCCTTTTTCTTTTTTCTATAGTCACTTTTTTCTTCTGAGCCAGTGAACACTGACTAGTTTAGTGGGTGAAATGTGGAAGAAGGGTCAAGGAATGAAAGGGAATATGAAGAGAAAAATATCTGTTAGTATTTCCAAAGTATAATGTCACACACAGACACACACACACACACCACTGAGCAAAATACAAAATCCAATCCAACTTTGTGAGCCTCCCAGTGAAAATCTCTGGCCCTCTCTTATTTAGGAAGTGGCAGACCAATTTTCATAAGAGCCTTCAATCCCTCCTTCTAAGAGTACCTAGGTATTGCCATCTGTATCTATGAACAGATACAAAATTCCTAATGAAAAAACCATGTTAGGTGACAGGTACCTCTACTCATCAGCCCCAACCTGCTTAACAGCCACCCCCTCCCTAGTTACAAGGCCACCTGTCTCTTCTTAGTATCCCTCACTCTAGTCTGTTGCATTAACTCAATTAAATTAGGCAGAAAATCAGAGAATCCTAAATAACAATGACTAAAAAGATAATGCTTATTTTCTTCTTATTTAAATGACACTTGAAGAAGACCATCCCATACCATAGTGGTTAAGGGAGCTGGATCCCACATGGCCAACAGTGGTTCAAACCCCTGTCCCGGTATCTTGAAAAGCACACTGGGTGTGAGTGTGTTTGTGTATGCACTATATCTGGAAAGGATAGGGAAATAGAGAAGGGATTGCCACATGACCATGTTCCCTAGTGGGAATGGTCTTTCTTCTCTCTCTCTGGTGAGTTCACATACTCTCTGGCAATGAAAACAAGAAAAGATAAAATTTGAAGCTAATTAGCCTGAGACTGGAGTCTGGCCTTGTGGTCACCGAGGACCTAGATTTGGTGGTAAATCAGCTTTGTTGCTGCAATATACTCTCCCTGCAAGACTTTCACCTCAGATTGAAGATGACTACTTAAGTTCCAGCTATCACATCCATATTTCAGATAGCAGAGAAAGAATAAGAGACAATAAAGGAATAGTCCTTTACCTTTGGGGAATATCCCAGATGTTGCACACAGAATTTTTGCTTCTTTCTCATTGGCTGTAATTTAATTGCAAGGCAATACCTAGCTGTAAAATAGAGTTGAGAGCATAGTGTCTTAGCTGAAGGGCATTGTTCTCAAACAAATTGGGGCTTCTTATTTGTAAGGAAAAGAAAAGATGAATACTAGAGCACATCTAGTACTTTCTTCTGCTCCTTATAACATGGTTATATTGCATTTGCTTACCTTTCCCTCTTTTCACCCAAATAGTAAGCCCCCCAAAACAAACTAACAAAACAGTATCTCCTTTGTTTTTCTTTCTCAGATTCTAGCACAGGTCCTGATTGGGAGTAACACTCAGAATTTGGAGCACCTGTGATGTACCCGGCATTTGATAGATACAATTTCTAGTTTTTAATTAAAATATAATACAAAAAAAATGTTAACTTGCAAAGAATCTATTCCCATCTGATTTTGTGAAACATATAAAAGTGACTCATAAATATTAAGTCACTTATATAAAATTTCATGTCCTAAGAGCAGCAGAGCGGAACGTAAAGAAAGTGCTGCCTGACTCTAAAGTTATGTTCTTTCTACTATCTGGGCTCCCTTATCCACTGCTTCTGGAATTTCATTCCCTAACAGCACAGCAACAGTACCAGGGAGGCAACAAGGGCTTCTGAATCCTGATTTATTGAACTGTGTCATGACCAAAATGACGGGTAAGAAAGAACAATATCCCTCCCCACTTCCCCCAGGCCCTGGAAGGGGAAAGCTGAATATACCCCTTTTATTTACCATGAAAACCCTTCCCTGCTTGACCTCAGGCTTTACCATCTACTCCTACACTCCCACCCAGGGAGGGAGGGAGACAGACTAATAAGTGACAGTGACAGGCTAATAAGACCATGTTCTGCTCTGCCTTCATTCACATGTAGTTTTGCTCATCCTGGTGTCTTGAGCTGAGGAAAAGTTTTGTACATAGATAAACAACCAAGATTGATTTTTGCAGAGTATGACTTTATCCAAGATGTCTGTCCCTCGTAATGAAACTGACTTTTGTCCTTGGTTGTCACCATGTCTATGGTCACAAAAATACAGATCTTCCCCACTCTTCTTCTTCAGGTCAATAATGCCTTAAAATAGCTTACTATTTCATGGGACCAGCAGTTGGTGTAATGGCTATGTCACTGGACTCCCATGTAGTCAACCGCAGTTCAACTCCTGAACCCGGGAGCTTGAACTCACACTGGGCACGTGTGCATGCCTGGCCAAGATCCAGAGAGGAGAATGGAGAAGAAAGGATTGGCGTGACCATCCCCCATGGAGGGTAATTTCTCGCTTTCTGTCTCTTTCTGTCTTTCTGGTGAGTGCACGTGCCCTATAGCAAAAAAAAAAAAAAAAAACCTCTCAAAAAAAAAAGTAGCTTACTATTTCAAATCTAGTCTACCAAATCCACTGGTTTATTATCTTCTATTTTTACTAATATAACACAAATTATTTCCTAGCATATGTAATTGCATAGTCATATCTTTATAAACCCTCTAACCAAATACATTTTATATGCTTATTAATTAAACTAATAAAATTTCCAATAAAATTTCATGCTGATCTGTATTACACATCACATCATACTATGTTGCCTTTCAAAGAGAAAAATATTAAACACTTTTAGTCTGTGATGATACAAACTATAATCAGACATAGATTAAGATTAGAATGTGAGGTCTTTGGAGTAATGGAATTATTGTGGATCTTCAACGTCCCCATTTCTGTCCCTCATCATACCAGCTTTCACTTACTCCTCAGATTGAGCCACATGAATAACAAAGTCTACACCTTGTGAATCAGGACCAGCTTGAAATGCTTTTTGCCTTCTCTTCAAAGTAGATTTATTTTTTCAAGAAAATGCTTAGACTTGTTATAAGGAAAAGAATTTTGCTCTTGTTTGCATCCTACATTTTGTGAGCAAGTCAGATGGTAATGAAAAGCATTTTAATAATTTTTTGACCAGACTAACAAACTATCAAAACAAGGGTAAAAATTTCTCATTTTCCTCAGGGAGTGCTTCTGAGAATCCTGCCGTCATCACACTAAACTTTTGGTTACACCCAGTAAGAGAGGTACAAATACCTCCTGGCATCCCCTAAGTGCAGAGTGGGCACACACATCTGGAGCTTTCAAGGCACTGAATCATAGAATAGATATGAAAATCCCAAATTAAAAAAAAGAATATGAAAACAATTTTCTTTTAACTAACTTCAAGCATCATGTGTTGATTGCCAACTACACAACAAAAAATACTAGCCATCAGGGACACATAGAATAAGACTCACTTTGAGCCAGCAGATAGCATGGAGGTTAAGAAAACTAGATCCTATATGGATGACTACACGGTTTGAGTCCCAGACCCAGGAGCATGAAAAATGTGACAGGTGTAGGTGCACATGTGCCCAAACTCCTGAGGGAAGAAAGGATTGCAGTATGGCCATTCCCATAGGGGGTGATTCATTCTTCATTCTCTCTCTCTCTCCAGGAAGCTCACATTCCCTATACCAGACAAACAAAAGACTCGCTTCTTCATCAATAGGTCTACAGATGCAGAGGAGATAGTGGTATGTATACTACGTAGTTGACACATGCCACACTCTGGCATACATTTTAACAGAGAAATAAGAATATGAATAGCAAGAATAAAATTAGAAATATAAACACAAACCTATGAATGGCTAATATATTCTGAGTGCTTACTGTGTGCTCTAAATATATTATTTGTTACTCCTTTTATAACCTGTAAGGTAGATGGCATGCTCTCTAGTTTACAAATAAGGAGCTGCCCATGGGAAAAGCGTAAGGGAGTAACAAATTCTGCCTTTAGGCATTGGGAAAAGCTTCATGGAGAAAGGAACATTTGTTGGGATCGTCAAATCTGGTTCTTGGTACAACCCCCAGCAGGCAGCAATGGAACTTCACAATAAAGTCAGTAATAGAAATTACATACTGGGGATTTCCAATGAAAATGCTAATGGGGAAACTGCCTATACTAGATGACTAAATATGTTGTTCTGGGTCATTAAAATTGTATTATGCATATGCTGAGGTTGGGATTGGCTACAACATTATAGAGGGCTGCTAATCTGATCACTAGACCATGTTCAGTAAATTTGTTCAGGGATGAGCCAAAGTTAAAAGTATAAATCCAGCTGTAAATAAGGAAATAATTGGACTGCCTCAATAGGTTGATAAAAATCTGTGGCCAGCTGGAAACTTTTTAAAAATGTATATTTCATGAAATAGAGCATATATTCAAAAAGGCATCTGTAACGAATACCTAAGATATTAAAAATAAAGACATGAACATCCATGTACACACACCCAGCTTAAGAAACAGAAAATTACTTATTTTGGTGATGCTCTTTATATCCTTCCCCCTTACTATTTTATTTCCCTTTCTCTACAAATAATTATAGCTTAGTAGAATTATCATCATCATCATCATCCACAAAGGATTATGTTCTCTTGAAATAGTTTTATTATTTATGCATACAACCAAAAAATATGAACTATTCACTTTCATACATTTAAAATGTATGTAATGGAATTATACTATGTGCATTCTTTCATGATTTCCTTTCTTCACTCCACTTTGTTTTTGATTCTCATCCATGTTGAAGCATGTAGTTGCATCCAATCATCTTCACTGCAGTAGAGTATATGATTTATGACCCATTCTCCCATCAATGGACATTTGGGTGAACATGGATGAATATTCTTGCACAATGTGCACATGAGCAAGAACTCTACAATGTGCAGCCAAGAAAGAAATTTCTAGGTAATAGGATATGCTTTTCTTCATATGTAAAAAATAACGCCAAAAATGTCTTTAGAGTAGTTTTTCCAGTGTATACTCCCACAAGATTTAAGTGTGTCACTTTCTCACCATAATTAGGATTATCTAACTCTCCCACTCTGAAGAGTGTAAATAATTCATTGTCATTTAAATTGCATTCTTCTAATTGCTTAGTAGGTTGAATATTTTCTTTATAGATTTACTAGCATTAGGGTTTCTTGTTCTGTGAAATATCCTTTCATGTCTTGTACCCATTTTTCTCTTAGATTTTCTTTTTACTTTTCTGTCTTCTGATAAAAACATTACATTTTACTAATATGATTAGATTTATTACCTTTTAATTTATAGTTTATATTATGTGAATTGTTTAAAAGTACATCCTTATTCTGAGATAAATAAAATTTCTATTCTATGTTCTTTTTTAAGGATTAAAATTTTTATTTTCATATTAAAACGTTTAATTTACTTGAAATAAATTTATTTAGAATATACAGTAGAGTTCCAGTTTTAGTTTTTTCCACAGGGATAGCCAATTATCTTAGCTCCATTGACAATATAGTCCATCATTTTTATCCATGGTATAAATTGTGAGCTCTGTGTGAGTCAGGCTCCTCGAGGTAGGTGGGTGTGTTTCTTGCTCTATATTCTATTCAGGTGATCTCCTTATGTATCAACACATCAAACTAATGTAAAACTTTATAATAAATCTCACTAGCTAAAGGGTCAAGTTTCCCCACACTTTTCTGTTTTCAGGATATTCTTCGGTGCTTGCTCTTTCCTCTTTCACTTACACTTCAAATGCCATCAGTCAAGTTTCAAAAAGAATTTAAATGATTTTTTTTTTTTTTTGGAGAGGTTTTCGCTATAGGGCGTGTACACTCGCCAGACAGACAGAGAGAGACATAGAGACAGAAAGCGAGAAATCACCCTCCAGGGGGGGATGGTCACACCGCAATCCCTTCTCCTCCATTCTCCTCTCGGGATCTTGGGCACGCACACACATGTGCCCAGCGTGAGTTTTAAGCCACCGGGTCCGGGACGCGAACCGCAGTCGACTACGTGGGAGTCCAGCGACAAAGCCATTACGCTAACTGCTGGTTCCCGAGAATTTAAATTATTTTTAACAGATCAATTACAGGAAACCTGATCATCTAATCTAGGAACATGTCATGCCTCCACTTATTTAGGTCTTCTTTTCAGTAAAATCATGCACTTTTCAACACAAAGGACTCAGGTGTCTCTTGTTTCAATATATTCCTTGGGATCTTGTTTTTGTTGCTTTTTTCTTTTTCTTAATATATTTTATTTTAATTTCCTTTATACATGCAATCACTACACATCAACGAGTTTGTAAAGTACATTTTCCCAACATGAATATACTTAACACCAGTCCAATCAAGGATAACACATTATCAATAGACAATAATCCATTTATGTGTTCCATAACAGTCTTGCATCTCTAGTTTTCTCCTTAATGTCTTTCCTCACACTCTCCGCCTTCTCCCACCTTCTTCCTACACTTCATTGCTATTTTTAAAAAATAATTTATTTAAAATTAACATTTTGTTGGGATCAGTTGTTATTGCATAGCAATGCAACTGAATTTTTTATGATTATATTTTATATTACATTCAATCACAGAATGTGATTTACACTATATAGCTTGTTTTTTCCAGCACAATTACCATGCATATCAGTCAAGACAAAGAGATTATTATCTACATCCTCATCACCAAATAGCTTTTCATTTTTTTCAGGTTATTATTATTATTTATTTTTTTTTTTTAAACATTCAATCACTATACTTCATTTGGATAGTAAAGAGAATTTGCCTAACATAAAATACATCTTAGACCAGTCCAGTTGAGAATACTATGCATATTGTCATCAATAGGTAATAAACCATTTCTGTGTCCCACAAATGTCATGCCTCTCTGTTCTCGTGCTATTCTTCTCTATACTCTTCCCTTCCCCACCCCATCCCCCGTTCCACACTGTCTTCAGCATCTTTAACTACAATATTTCAATCTCTGCCATAGAGTGCAAATAGTCAGTATATATTAAGTGAATAAATACAATATCTTTTTTTCATAGCTTGGCTTGATTCACTCAACAATAAATCTTCCACATTCGACCACTTTATACCAAATGCCAGGGGCTTGCTCTTTTTTTAGGGCTAAATAGTATTCTATAGAGTATATGTGCCACACTTTCCCAATCCATTCATCCGTTTGTGAACATTTGGGTTGGTTCCATGTCTTAGCAATTGTGAATAATGCTGCAATAAACATTGATGTGCAAGTGCTTTTCCGACTGAGCATTCTCTTGTTCTTTGGGTTAATACCCAGATGTGGGATTGCTGGATCAAACGGTAGTTCTATTTTTGATCTTTAAGGAGTATCCATACTGTTTTCCACAGTGGCTGGATCAATTTACATTCCCATCAACAGTTTAGAGTTCCCCTTTTACCACAATCCCACAAACTCTTATTGCTTTTTGTATTTTTTTATCTTAGCCATTCTGACAAGGGTTAGGTGGTATCTTATTGTGGTTTTAATCTATATCTCCCTTATGTTGAAGGATATTGAGCATTTACCCATATGCTTTTTGGTTATTCATATGTATTCTTTAGAGAGATTTTTGTTTAGCTCATTTTTCCATCTTTTAATTGTGTTAATCATTTTTTTTCAGTTAAGCCACTTGAGTTCCCTGTGTTCTCTGGATATCAATCCCTTATCTGAGGCATATTTTACAAAAATATTCTCCCATTCTAAGGATTATTGATTCACACTAATTATTGTATCTTCACTGTGCAGAAACTTCTTAATCTGATATAGTCCCAATTATCTATTTTAGGGATTATTGCCCATGCTTTGAGGGCCTTATTTAAGAAGTCTTTGCCTATCCCAATGTCTCCCAGAGTTTCCCCCCAGTGTTTTCTACCAGTAGTTTTATAGTTTGAGGTCTTAGGTTAAGATCTTTGATCCATTTTTGAGTTGATTTTTGTTAATGGTGAAAGATGGGAATTCAGTTTCATCCTTCTTTTTTTCTTTTTATTTTCAATTTCTTTTATACATTCAATCACAAGTTACTTAGCTTACAAAGTGAATATTCCAACATGTGCACATTTCTCACCAGTCCAGTTGACAATACTATAAAGTTATCTTCAATAGATAATAATCCATTTCTTTGTACCATAAATGTTTCATCTTTCTGCAAATGGATACCCAGTTTTACCAGCACCATTTACTAAAGAGATTTTCCTTTTCCCAGTGGATTGACTGGTATCCTTTGTCAAAATTCAGTTGGCTGTAAGCTTTGGGGATTATTTCTGGAGTCTCTATTCTATTCCATTGATCCATCTGTTTGTTTTTGTGCCAATAACATGCTGTTTTGATTATCACAGCTTAATAGTACATTTTGAGGTCAGGGAGTGAGATGCCACCAACGTCACTTTTCTCATGCAGGATTGCTTTGGCAATACAAGGTCTTTTATGATTCCTGACAAATTCTATGATTGTCTTTTTCTAGATCTGTGAAGAATGTCTCTGGTATTTTGTATGATTATCTTTTTCTAGATCTGTGAAGAATGTCTCTGGTATTTTGATTGGAATTGCATTAAATATATAGATTAATTAGGGTAGAATTGCCATTTTGATTATATTAGTTCTTCCAATCTAGGAACATGGGATGTCCTTCCACTTTTTTGTATCATTTTCAATATCCTTTTTAAGATTTTCATAGCTTTCTTTGTAAAGGTCTTCGACTTCCTGAGTTAGGTTTACCCCTAGGTATCTTATACATTTTGTGGCTATGATAAAAGAAATTCCTTTCTTCAGACTACTTTGTTCAACTATAGAAATGCTATAGATTTTTGGATGTTGATTTTGTATCCTGCCACTTTACTGTATTCATTTATTACTTCGAGAAGTTTTTTCATGGAAATCTTTGGGTATTCTAAGTATACCATCATGTCATCTGCATATTTGAATGCCTTTTACATTATTCTCTTTTCTGATTGCATTGGCTAAGACTTCCAGCACTATAATAAAAAGCAGTAGTGAACGTGGGCAGTTTTGTCTAGTACCAGTTTTTAGTGGGAAAGCTTTTAGCTTTTCCCCATTCCGTATAATGTTAGCTATAGGGTTTTTTTTTGTTTGTTTTGTTTTTTTTTTTGAGAAACCCCCCCCCCCCCCAGGGGGGATGGCCATGCCGCAATCCCTTCTCCTCCATTCTCCTCTCGGGATCATGGGCACGCATGCACACGCGCCCGGCATGAGTTTTAAGCCACCGGGTCCGGGACGCGAACCGCGGTCGACTACGTGGGAGTCCAGCGACATAGCCATTACGCTAACTGCTGGTTCCCATCTATAGGTTTTTCATATATGACTTTTATTGTATTGAGAAATGACCATTCTATACCAATCTTGCTGAGGGTCTTAATCATGAAGGGATGTTGTATTTTATCAAATACTTTCTCTTCATTGATTGAAATGATCATATAGTTTTATCTTTCTTTCTGTTAATTTGGTGTATTATAGTTATGATCTTGTGTATTGAACCATCCTTGCATCCCTGGAATAAAGCCTACCCGGTCCTGATGAATAATTTTTATGTGTTGTTGGAAATTATTTACAAGTATCTTGATTGGAATTTTGCATCTATATACAGAGATACTGGTCTGTAGTTTTCCTTTTGTGTTGTATCCTTATCCGTTTTGGAAATGAGGGTAATGAAGGCTTCATAAAATGAATTTGGGAGGTTTCCTTACTTTTGGATTTTTAGAAATAATTTGAGTAGAATGGGGGATAACTCTTATTTAAAAGTTTTGTAGAATTCAGAAGTGAAGCCATCAGGACCTGGGATTTACTTTGTTGGGAAGTTATTTATTACTGATTCAATCTCATGGCTTGTTATGGGTCTATACAGGTTTTCTATTTCCTCTTAATTCAATCTTGGTTGATTATACACATCCAGGAATTTGTCCATCTCCTCCATGTTTTCTTGTTTATTTACATTAAGTCGCTCATGGTATCCTTTAATGATGTCTTCTATTTCTATTGTGTCTGTTATAATGTTGCCTGTTTCATTACATAATTGATTTATCTGATTTCTTTCTTCTTCTTTATCTGTCTAACTAATGGTATGTCAATTTTGTTAACATTTTCAAAGAACCAGCTTTTGCTTTCATTTATTTTCTGTACAGTTTGTTTATTTTCTATTTCATTTATTTCTGCTCAAATCTTTATTATTTCTTTTCACCTGGCATTTTGTTGTTGTTGTTGTTTTTCCAATTCCCTGAGGCATGACGTTAGGTTGTCTATTTGCCACTTTCCCATCCTTTTCTTATGCACACTAATTGCTATGAATTTCCCTCTTATGACTGCTTTTGTGGTTTCCCATAGATTATAGAAACTTGTGTACTCATTATCATTTGTTTCCATAAATTATTTTTTAATTTCAGACTTATTATTTCATTTCAGACTTAACTTTCTCAGTAGTTAAGATGTCACTCAGAAGTAGATTGTTTAGTTTCCATGTGCTTGTGTACTTTCGAGGATGTTTCCTGAAATTAATATCGAGTTTAATTCCATCATGGTCCAAGGAGATACTGTATATAGTTTCTATGCCTTTGAATCTGTAAAGTCTTCATTTGTGTCCTGTCATATGGTCAATCTTTGAAAAGATTCCATGCTGGGGTGAGAAAAATGTATATTTTGTGGTCATAGGGTGGAAAATTCTTTAGATAGTTGTCAAGTCCATTTGATTTATAGTATTGTTTCGGTACTGTATCTCTCTGCTTATTTTTTGTCTAGAAGATCTGTCTAAAGGAGATAATAGGGTGTTGAGATTCCTAACAATTATAGTGTTGCAACCTATCTCTCCTTTTAGCTGCAGCACTCTTTC
>NW_006159638.1:3157262-3163849 GCF_000334495.1 Tupaia belangeri chinensis
TTCCTTCACATATTTAGTTGCTTCTGTGTTGGGTGCATAGATGGTACATAGATAGTCGTGTTATGTCTTCTTGATGAATTAGCCCATTTACTACTATATAATGCCCTTGTTTGTCTCTTCTTACAGTCTTTATTTTAAAGCCTATTTTGTCTGAAAACAGTATCACAACTCCAGCCCTTTTTTGATTTCTTTTTTTCATGGAATATCTTTTTCCAGCCTTTCACTTTTAGTCTATATATGTCTTCATTCATAAGGTACATTTGTTGTAGGCAGAAGATAGAGGGTTTCTGGGTTTGTTTGTTTTTGTTTGTTTGTTTGTTTTTGTTTGTTTGTTTTCCATTCAGCCAGTCTGTCTCTTGATCAGAGAACTTAATCCATTAACATTCAGTGTTATTGGTATTTCCAGACATGCTCCTATCATTAAGTGAGCCATTTTCTTGGTGTTTTTTGTTCTCTTATATGCATCCATCTGACTTCTAGTTCTCTTGGTATAGAATTCCCTTCAAAAATCTCTAGAAGAGTTGGTAAATTTTTTCAGGTTTTGTTCATCTGAGGATGTTTTTATGGTTTTTTTCCCATATGAAGGATAATCTTGATTATCTAATACAAGGATAGTCTAATACAAGGTATAGTATTCTTGATTGAAATTGTTTTCATTTAACACTTTGACTGTAGTTCCCCATTCTTTCCTTGCCTGCATTGTTTCTGAGGAGAGGTCCAATGTTAGCCTGATGAGATAACCTTTGTAAGTAACTAGCTTTTTCCCTCTTGGCAATTTTAGTATCTTGTCTTTGTATGGGATTTTAGCCAATCTGGTTGTAATGTGCCTTGGAGAAGATTTTTGGGGTTGATTCTCTGGAGTCCTGTCTATTTCTTGAGTCTAGATACTTGAATGCCTTTTTAGGTTTGGAAAGTTTTCTTCCAGGATTTCATAGAATATATTATCAGTGCCCTTATTATTTTCTTCCTCTTCTGGGATACCAATTGTCCGATGTTTGGGTGCTTGATGGCATCTAATCTCTTATATATTGTCCTCATTTTTCTTGGTTCTTTCCTCAGTATTTTTGATAATTTTTTCTAGGTCAGAAGTTTTGTCTTCTGCATTTGAGATTTGATCCACTTTTAATGCTTCTGAGGGAGGCTTTAATCTTCTGTATCACATTCTTCATTTCTAGCAAGTCCATTCGACTCTTTTTATTTTTGATAATTTGAGAGGTTTTTACTATAGGATGCGTTCACTCGCCATAAAGACAGAGAGAGACAGAGAGACACAAAGTGAGAAATCACCCCCCAGGGGGAATGGCCACACTGCAATCTCTTCTCCTCCATTCTTCTCGGTATTTTGGGCACACATGCACACGCTCCTAGCATGAGTTTAAGCCACTGGGTCCAGGACTTAAACCAGAGGAACAACTTTTCATCAGGTACTAACATAGCTGATTATCTTGCTAATCCCAGAATTATCATCTCTGTTGTCTAAGTAACCAAGGACATGTACTTAGGCTTTCCAACATGCAATCCCTTTCCTTTCACTTTAAATTCCTATGAAACAACTTGGAATTTAGCAGCCAAAGGCATGTTTAGTCCCTGCTACTTTTTTCTGGTTTGTAAGAGTTAAACTGAGCATTTAGTTTTAATTCCAGAGGTTACATAATTTATTGCACAAAACAATAGACTTTTGAGAGTGGAAAGGAGTACTAAACAGATAAGTTGTATTAATACAGGCACAAACTGGGACTGTTTTGAGCAAACCAAGGTAAATAACCACTCCAGCCACAATACTTTCAAAGTGCCATTTCCATTTATAGCTCTTCTACCCTATGACATTTCTTCCTTCATGTTCCACACTTAGTTTAGACATTTATCAATTCAATTTTGTTAGAAATTCAGCCAACTAGTGTCCACCCCATAAATCCATTTGGAAACTGTGAAACTGCAAATAAGGTGTAGTTTAAGTACCCCATGTAACTATTTCAAAGAACTTTAGATGGACCTCAAGTTGTTTTTCATATTTTCTGTAGTGTTGTAGACTAAGGTTCTCATCTCCTCATCTGCACTTTTCTTTCTTAATTATAACTATCCCAATGTCCTGCTACTGTGGATGGTTAAACACACTTACAAATATGAAAAGTAAAACATAAATGATGCATTTGTCCCTAATCAGGGAAATTTGCTGTAAAAAATTTCACATCAATATGTTCTTTGCTTGTGTTTTTTTGTGCTTTATTGTTGATACTCAGAAGAAATTATTTTAGATGTTTACAAAGAGCATTTTTGTGGGTTTCCAGATTATATTGCCACATGGCATACCTGCTGGGTTACTCATCTCCAAACACCTCTGCCACAGATCAACATCATGCTATGCTACAGTTTTTATCATTTACTAATTACATTTTAATTGGTCTCAACTATTGCCAGCTAGCAAGAGAACATGACCATTAAATGTGATGAACTGAGTTTGAATAAAATGGAGTAGGGACTACAATGAAGTGACTAACTATAGGACTGGTTTATCTGAAAATGGAAAAATAACTTTCACAAACCACGTTTCTTGGCACTGCAAAGAGTTTCCTGATGGAGTGTCAAGTTTTGTATTTGCATAAGAAATTATAATGGTTACCTGCCAAGAAGAATGGATCTGAAGAGCTGAATTCAAGACTAGCACTAGGTCTAGTCCTTTACAGGTACATGGAGAGAGACAAGCTCACAAAATAGCAAATAATAATAAAAGTTAACATTTATTTATTAAATTCCTATTATGTGCCCAGTAATTATCAAATCAAGAGCTTAATATTTGTTATCTCACTTAATCCTCAGAACCCTATAATACAGGTATATTTATTTCCATTTTACAGATGAGAAAATGAAGTAACTTTCTTGGACTCATATGGTGGAGTCCTGGAGCTGGAGTCTGATTCCAGAACTATTACCCCAGTATACAGTATGGCTTGAGATGTGTGCCAAGCCACTAATCTTGTCTTCCGAACTCCTTGCTAGTATTCTGCAGACTCACTCGGCACAGCATACTTTTACCCATGCCCCATGATCATGGCAAAACATGAACTCACTTATTCACACATCCATTCATTTGCCAAAAATACATATTGTTACAGCTATACAAAGAAGAGAAACCTGCTCTCAGACTGTGATAATAAAACAAGATTTCATGGGCGAGCTTTTTGTTAAGCTATTTCTTCTAAAAGTGAGGAGAGAAATCTTTCCACGTAGGGGAAATAGTATCTATACAATTTAGAGTTAGGAAAGCACAATGATTGCTTAGGAAACGTGGTAGTTCAACGTGGACATAGAATAATGTACTGTGATGGGAAATTCATTTGCAAAGTTAGTTTGGGGTCAGATCACAGAAATTATCAGACTAACCCAGCCAGCAATGTGCACCCCAGAATGACTTATAATTCCTTGGGGTTATGGACCATGACATTTGTCTTGGTGACCCATTCTCATGATAGAATATTGCATGGTGTATGTTTCATTTTAGGCACTTACCTGTATGCCAAACATATAAAGAAAGGAAGTGTCAGTCTTTCCAAAACAGTCTATTATTTAAGGACCAAAACCATGAATGAAATATGTAAAAGTGGTGTAGTGGAGATATCATAAGAAGATAGAAATTTAAGGAGTTAGCTGCTAGAATTACTAAAATTACATGAATTGATGTTAGCTAACATTTTCTGGGCTTGTGCTACATGTCAGCCAATGTCCCCAGTGTTACATTTAGCATCTTATTTAATCTCTACAAACCTTATGGATATATACAATTATTTGCCCAGTGTTCATTCATGAATCCAAGAGTATCATTAGTAATCTTTTTCATATTAAACTATGATTAGCATGGAACCAAAATTTACATAATCTGCTGATTTAAGACTCTGTTAAATCTGACTGCTTCTCAAGATTTGGGAACATTGGAAACTACTTCATGCAATTCGGGTGCATAGACACACTGTAGTTAAAATTCTCATTGTTTACAAACAAAAGTTCATTGTTGGAATATCACCAGTGTTGTCTTCAGGATGTTCAACAGGTGTTATTCTTGCTTTTTAATAACCTACTTTGTTGCTTTTACTTCAATTTTGTGGGTTAATCAACTTTAAATTTGGTAGTGATTGTTTTGGCTTATAATTCTTCAGTAACTAGCATAGAAGAGTTTGAGTATAGTTTTTATTGTTAGGTTTTTTGGCATCATTTCTTTCTTTACATTAGCGTGTAAGAAGGGTAAAATAGATGAACTAAGGAATCATTTGATCCAACAAGCAGGCTCTATTCAAAAACAGAATAAATAAAAAGGATTCTAAATTAATGTCATCCACCACCAACTCCTTCCTGCTCCAGCAGCTGAACTTCTAATCTGCTTGCGTCTTCACAATGGCCATATGAAATAAGTACCACCCAACCTCCACTTTGTGACAGTTTCATAGTTTAATTACAGAAGTACATTTTTTTCAAGTTATTGACTTCACTATAGTCTGCAGACTTCAATGACTAATTACAACTCTATCTTTGGGCAAAGGAAGAAGCCCTAGAAGAATATTCTAGAAAACTTCAAATGGCAAATGTTGAAGCGGTTCTGAAGAATGTAGATGCAGGTTCAATGAGCAAAATACATTTGTGAAAGATAAGGAGACCAGGTAGTGGAAGGGTTATCAAAGCAGACAAGATTAGGACTACAATGAAGCCTCTATATAAGAACAGAAATATTCCACATGAGAGTCATTATGTCAGGAAGTATGACAAGTAGTTTCATCACGCTTTACCTCCACAACCACCTGGGAGGTTCTACAAACTAAAGAAATAAAATCCAGTGGGATTAAGCATTCCTTCAGAGTCTCCTCACTAAGAAGTGGGATCCAAATCAGCTTACATGAATCCAAAGCCTGGACCTGTCCTGTTGAGGTAACCTGAGAAATGAATTAGTGCCAGCTCTAAATAAGTTTTGATTGGGCTCACAAAACACCAGCATTGAAATTCAGTCAGTGAGCCTTACAGTTTAGGATTGGCTGAGGTTTGCAACAGACTCAAGCACAAGATCTAAGCATCCTTTAGGGTTAAATAATGAGGAAGAAAAAAGAGTGATTCATACATTTGAACGCTGTCTCCTCCTCTGATTTTTTATTTTAATCAAATAGTTCTCTCTGCTACAGAAAACTCTCATCCTTTCTCACCCAAAGTACAGGTGCCACAGGCCATCATCATTCATTTTACCCCATTGTATTGTCATCAGACAAAAAATGCTAGTGATTATTTCTCCTCAAGACTTGCCAGTGAAAATGCATCAAGAAATGTCAACCTTCCATTTCTCATCTTAAAGACGACAACATTAAATAAGAACAGAAATTCACACAGGTGAACCCATCTGTGCTAAACATAAAACCATGCAATCTTAAGGATGAATTGTTTCAGCATGTGGGCATGTGGAGTCAGATGGCCACCTTTGCCAAATTATTAATGCGTTGGGTGTTTTTATCTTCTCTCTGTAAAAGGCTGAATTCAGAAGGAAGTTCTTACTCAAACCCCCTTAGAATCTGCATTGAAATCTAGGGTTCAATGACTCAGATTTTCTTGACATTTTGGAAGTAATCTGAGTTTAGAGATGGCACAGTTTTTTCTTCTTGTGCTTTATTAAAAACATGAATCTCAGGAGTAGCAGATGGCATAACGATTATGTCTCTGGACTTCCACATAGTTGACCACAGTTCAAGTCCTGGATCTGGCCGCTTAAAACTTACACTTGGTGCATGTGCATGCATGCCCAAAATCCTTCAAGGAGAATGGAGGAAAAGGGATTACAGGATTGTCATCCCTCACTTGGGGTGGGAGGGTGATTTCTTACTTTCTGTGTCTCTGTCTCTCTCTGTCTCTGAGAGTCTCCTGTTAATCTATTTTCGGCAGCTCCAAAAACATAATATGCCTTATCTTCCATTATCCCTATGGGTAAAACTTCATTGAAATCTTACTTTGTTTATGCTATGGACATTGCAGGAAGTCTAAAATCACTGTGAGTGTCAGGATTGGAAATCTGCTAATTTTTCCTATGACTCACTTTGTCTTACTGTTTTATTAATAAAAGAGGGCAAATATCCTTCTCTTCATAAAATATTTCTCTAAATGGAATACAGTTAGCTCACTAATAAAAAGTTTGTAAGTTCTTCCTCTAGCAAACAAATTAAAACTATAATTATTTTATACTTACATAAAGAATGGATTGCTCAAATTTTAGTTTAGTATTATAATAATAATAAGGACTAGTCTTTTAAAAATTATTTGTCAAATCTCCTGTTATGTCTAATACTGCTAAAAATGGAGAGCTTAAAAATTAAAATTAGGAAGATATTTTGATCAACTGGACTGGGGAGAAATGTTCACATATTGAAATGTTCACTTTGTAAGCTAAACAATGTGGTGAGTGTATAAAAATAAATAAATAAATAAATAAATAAATAAATAAATAAATAAATAAAATAAAAATTGGGTTAAACAATTACCCAACTTCTTATACCCTAAAAAATATTCTTTTTATTTATTTATTTATTTATTTTTTTGGCTAGGTTTTTGCTATAGGACGGCTG
>NW_006159638.1:3167771-3171130 GCF_000334495.1 Tupaia belangeri chinensis
TGTATAAAAATAAATAAATAAATAAATAAATAAATAAATAAATAAATAAATAAAATAAAAATTGGGTTAAACAATTACCCAACTTCTTATACCCTAAAAAATATTCTTTTTATTTATTTATTTATTTATTTTTTTGGCTAGGTTTTTGCTATAGGACGCATGCACTCACCAGACAGACAGAGAGAGACAAAGAGACAGAAAGCGAGAAATTACCCCCCAGGGGGGATGGTCACGCCGCAATCCCTTCTCCTCCATTCTCCTCTTGGGATCTTGGGCACGCACGCACATGCGCCCGGTGTGAGTTTTAAGCCACCGGGTCCGGGACGCGAACCGCGGTCGACTACATGGGAGTCCAGCAACATAGCCATTACGCTAACTGCTGGTTCCTATTCTTTATTTTTTTTAATCACAGAGCAATATGTACTCCTTGGAAAAGTTTTTTATAATAAATTAATGAGGTAATTAATTGAGTAAAATTCACCCAGGCCCAGCTATTCTGTCACTGGAGATGGAATACTTTTACATAATACTTGAGCCACAGAAGAGGCTTAAGTTTATATCCTGGATCAACCTGAGCACTCCAGACATCTATGTGTATGAACCTGGCTGGCTTGTAGAATTGTGGCATATTGAGACCCTGTCATAGCATGTATCACACTCTGTCTGTCTTTCTCTACCTGCTCTCTTGTAAGAAACAAATACACATTTAAAAAATAAAGTCCACCCATAGTCCACTGATAATATTTTAGTATAGAAGTCCCTCTCATCTTTCTCTATGAGTTAATATTAGGTCTTTGGGAAAGTCATGATGTGTTTTTCTATGTGCTTCTGTGCAAAAATGTGTCATGACTTTCCCAATGACCCAATATATGGATAATATATTCATTGGATGTGGGCGAAGAAAATCTCATTGAAGTAATCAAAGAAAAGGGGGATTAATGATAAGAATAGAAGGATGTATCCTTGAACTCACAAGCAGAAATGCAGCAGACCTTAGAAAAAGATCAAAATACTGCTGGGAATTGGAATAAATCTGTTCTCTACATCCTTTATCTCTATTTCCTCACCCTGTGGCAGAAAATGGCCAGCATCAACATCTGATTTTAAATCTCCTCTATTCAAGATAGTAGGCTGACTGCGACTTAAAACTCTTGGTCAGAATCTCAGAGCCCTCTGGGAAGGAAATAAGGATCAAAGAATCCATCCTGGATCCAATCATCTATGGCCAACAAGGATAGGAGACAGAAAGGAGAACTCCCTGTGAGCCAAGCAATAGCCACAAATAACCACGAGTGGTAGTTTTAGTACTTTTATTTTGCAAAAGTAAAAATAAATAATATAGGGGCCGGCAGGAGGCATGGTGGTTAGGGGCACGGGACTCCCACCTGGCCGACCATGATTCAAGTACCAGGCCTGGTGGCTTTTTTTCTCTCTCTCTCTCTCTCATCTTGCTCTACTGAAGTGTTTTTGATGAAACTTTTTCTGCATATCTGTTTTCCCAACGCATTGATTTCTAAGTTCTTTTTGAAATTTTACACATTGGAAATAATGCTCGTTTCTACACTCAGTAAACTGGAGAGAATATGAGGGTATATGTAGGGCTTGGTACAAAATATATTTTATTTATATTATAAAACTATGGTTATAAAAGAAAAATAATAAAAAAAGTAAAATTGAGGAATACATTAAATGGTAAATTTATATAAAATTTCCAGTGAAAATAGTCTCAAAGTGTTTAATGAAAATTTGAGGGTTTTCTTCCACAAACTTTTATTTATATCAGGTTTTATACTTCAAATAACACCACAAAATTCCCGTTGAAGAATTTATCATGACGATATTTGCAAATTCTTAATAGGTACCATCAGGAGAAACTTTGTACTGATGTATGATTAAGAAAGTATTTTTATGGGACCAGCAGTTAGCGTAATGGCTATGTCGCTGGACTCCCATGTAGTCGACCGCGGTTCGAGTCCTGAACCCTGTGGCTTAAATTCACGCCTAGCGCGTGTGCGTGCATGCCCAAGATCCTGAGAGGAGAATGGAGGAGAAGGGATTGCAGTGTGGCCATCCCCCCTGGAGGGTGATTTCTCACTTTCTGTCTCCCTCTGTCTGTCTGGCAAGCACACACACCCTATAGCAAAAACCTCTCCCCCGCCCCAAAAAAAAAGAAAAGAAAATATTTTTATAATAATTCCAAAATGTACACATTTAAATTATATTTAAAGAAACTAACAGCTTTCTTTTATCTACTAATGTAATATTGAAATTCCTTGTGATACTGTGAATGGATTTTGAATCCATTGAAATTTTCTCATGTTAAGTATTTCAAACTAATGGTAATGCTCTCATTTTCAAAATGAGTGTATATTCTTAGAAAGGCCATCCTGAACTAGCTAAATTGTCACTGCAAAGGCAATCTACCAGAAATGGACAGAAGTTTCAGATGCATGTGAATACAAAGACTGCAGTTCTCACAGGGAACTGTATCCATCTGGAAGTCCCCACAGTGAGCCAACTTCACCGGAAGCTAGTGATGTATTCCCCAATAACATCTCGTTAAGTTTACCACTGAAGAACTATACAAGTGATGACAATAGCCTGCTGCCTGTGCTCTGAACAAGGTGGAGGTAGGGAAAAATGCTGGAGAAGGGGCATGGTTTGTGGACAGAGCTGAAATGGGGGAAGACATTAGCCTGTGGGGACTGAGAAGTACACTCGCCAGACACCACTCCACCCTTCAGTGATCCCTGGATAAGGTATCTCCAAGTTGAAGGCTATGAGTCTCAGCCCTAGCCTGCCGAGTCATCCCATGATCAGATACTTGAAGGCACACCTCTCATCCACTGATACCCATTGGCAAATGCTGCAATTTGATGAAGTAGACATTTTATTTATTTTATTTTAGGGTATTGTTTTTCAATTTTTGTTCTGTGAGTTCCAGGATTTTGTGACATGGCCTCAGAGCCTTTGAGTCGGTGAAAGAGGGACCCCAGGGTCTGGAGTTCTGGGTTTGCTGTTGGTCTCAACCAGAATAGTCTTCACTACCACTTTTTATATTCAGGTGTGTGGATATGTGTACAGGTAAAGGTGAAGATTTAAACTACCAAAATAAAATGGTTTCAGCCTACCATATTGGTGTTCATCTTTAAAACTTGTTGAAAACATAACAGAAGAAATACATAGAAGAAATACAAGAAGATATCTTTTTATCATCATTAAGCGTGACATGGTACTTTCACCTGTGAAACGTGAAATTTCACACCCTCTACCATCACCACTCAGTTTTTGTTGAAATACTCTAGATTTTTATATCTCAATTCTTTTAACAAATGTTGGCATTAGAGAGAATCTCTTTC
>NW_006159638.1:3174424-3177908 GCF_000334495.1 Tupaia belangeri chinensis
TGTATAAAAATAAATAAATAAATAAATAAATAAATAAATAAATAAATAAATAAAATAAAAATTGGGTTAAACAATTACCCAACTTCTTATACCCTAAAAAATATTCTTTTTATTTATTTATTTATTTATTTTTTTGGCTAGGTTTTTGCTATAGGACGCATGCACTCACCAGACAGACAGAGAGAGACAAAGAGACAGAAAGCGAGAAATTACCCCCCAGGGGGGATGGTCACGCCGCAATCCCTTCTCCTCCATTCTCCTCTTGGGATCTTGGGCACGCACGCACATGCGCCCGGTGTGAGTTTTAAGCCACCGGGTCCGGGACGCGAACCGCGGTCGACTACATGGGAGTCCAGCAACATAGCCATTACGCTAACTGCTGGTTCCTATTCTTTATTTTTTTTAATCACAGAGCAATATGTACTCCTTGGAAAAGTTTTTTATAATAAATTAATGAGGTAATTAATTGAGTAAAATTCACCCAGGCCCAGCTATTCTGTCACTGGAGATGGAATACTTTTACATAATACTTGAGCCACAGAAGAGGCTTAAGTTTATATCCTGGATCAACCTGAGCACTCCAGACATCTATGTGTATGAACCTGGCTGGCTTGTAGAATTGTGGCATATTGAGACCCTGTCATAGCATGTATCACACTCTGTCTGTCTTTCTCTACCTGCTCTCTTGTAAGAAACAAATACACATTTAAAAAATAAAGTCCACCCATAGTCCACTGATAATATTTTAGTATAGAAGTCCCTCTCATCTTTCTCTATGAGTTAATATTAGGTCTTTGGGAAAGTCATGATGTGTTTTTCTATGTGCTTCTGTGCAAAAATGTGTCATGACTTTCCCAATGACCCAATATATGGATAATATATTCATTGGATGTGGGCGAAGAAAATCTCATTGAAGTAATCAAAGAAAAGGGGGATTAATGATAAGAATAGAAGGATGTATCCTTGAACTCACAAGCAGAAATGCAGCAGACCTTAGAAAAAGATCAAAATACTGCTGGGAATTGGAATAAATCTGTTCTCTACATCCTTTATCTCTATTTCCTCACCCTGTGGCAGAAAATGGCCAGCATCAACATCTGATTTTAAATCTCCTCTATTCAAGATAGTAGGCTGACTGCGACTTAAAACTCTTGGTCAGAATCTCAGAGCCCTCTGGGAAGGAAATAAGGATCAAAGAATCCATCCTGGATCCAATCATCTATGGCCAACAAGGATAGGAGACAGAAAGGAGAACTCCCTGTGAGCCAAGCAATAGCCACAAATAACCACGAGTGGTAGTTTTAGTACTTTTATTTTGCAAAAGTAAAAATAAATAATATAGGGGCCGGCAGGAGGCATGGTGGTTAGGGGCACGGGACTCCCACCTGGCCGACCATGATTCAAGTACCAGGCCTGGTGGCTTTTTTTCTCTCTCTCTCTCTCTCATCTTGCTCTACTGAAGTTAAAGTAAATAAATAATGAAATAAAGTTAAATAAAATAATTCTTTAAAAAAACAGTAATACATACTGTTTTATAACTTTCTCCCCTCACATAATACAAAATGGCTAGCATTCAAATGAACTTCCATTTTATTTCCCTTTTATTTTTGTTTTTGATGAAACTTTTTCTGCATATCTGTTTTCCCAACGCATTGATTTCTAAGTTCTTTTTGAAATTTTACACATTGGAAATAATGCTCGTTTCTACACTCAGTAAACTGGAGAGAATATGAGGGTATATGTAGGGCTTGGTACAAAATATATTTTATTTATATTATAAAACTATGGTTATAAAAGAAAAATAATAAAAAAAGTAAAATTGAGGAATACATTAAATGGTAAATTTATATAAAATTTCCAGTGAAAATAGTCTCAAAGTGTTTAATGAAAATTTGAGGGTTTTCTTCCACAAACTTTTATTTATATCAGGTTTTATACTTCAAATAACACCACAAAATTCCCGTTGAAGAATTTATCATGACGATATTTGCAAATTCTTAATAGGTACCATCAGGAGAAACTTTGTACTGATGTATGATTAAGAAAGTATTTTTATGGGACCAGCAGTTAGCGTAATGGCTATGTCGCTGGACTCCCATGTAGTCGACCGCGGTTCGAGTCCTGAACCCTGTGGCTTAAATTCACGCCTAGCGCGTGTGCGTGCATGCCCAAGATCCTGAGAGGAGAATGGAGGAGAAGGGATTGCAGTGTGGCCATCCCCCCTGGAGGGTGATTTCTCACTTTCTGTCTCCCTCTGTCTGTCTGGCAAGCACACACACCCTATAGCAAAAACCTCTCCCCCGCCCCAAAAAAAAAGAAAAGAAAATATTTTTATAATAATTCCAAAATGTACACATTTAAATTATATTTAAAGAAACTAACAGCTTTCTTTTATCTACTAATGTAATATTGAAATTCCTTGTGATACTGTGAATGGATTTTGAATCCATTGAAATTTTCTCATGTTAAGTATTTCAAACTAATGGTAATGCTCTCATTTTCAAAATGAGTGTATATTCTTAGAAAGGCCATCCTGAACTAGCTAAATTGTCACTGCAAAGGCAATCTACCAGAAATGGACAGAAGTTTCAGATGCATGTGAATACAAAGACTGCAGTTCTCACAGGGAACTGTATCCATCTGGAAGTCCCCACAGTGAGCCAACTTCACCGGAAGCTAGTGATGTATTCCCCAATAACATCTCGTTAAGTTTACCACTGAAGAACTATACAAGTGATGACAATAGCCTGCTGCCTGTGCTCTGAACAAGGTGGAGGTAGGGAAAAATGCTGGAGAAGGGGCATGGTTTGTGGACAGAGCTGAAATGGGGGAAGACATTAGCCTGTGGGGACTGAGAAGTACACTCGCCAGACACCACTCCACCCTTCAGTGATCCCTGGATAAGGTATCTCCAAGTTGAAGGCTATGAGTCTCAGCCCTAGCCTGCCGAGTCATCCCATGATCAGATACTTGAAGGCACACCTCTCATCCACTGATACCCATTGGCAAATGCTGCAATTTGATGAAGTAGACATTTTATTTATTTTATTTTAGGGTATTGTTTTTCAATTTTTGTTCTGTGAGTTCCAGGATTTTGTGACATGGCCTCAGAGCCTTTGAGTCGGTGAAAGAGGGACCCCAGGGTCTGGAGTTCTGGGTTTGCTGTTGGTCTCAACCAGAATAGTCTTCACTACCACTTTTTATATTCAGGTGTGTGGATATGTGTACAGGTAAAGGTGAAGATTTAAACTACCAAAATAAAATGGTTTCAGCCTACCATATTGGTGTTCATCTTTAAAACTTGTTGAAAACATAACAGAAGAAATACATAGAAGAAATACAAGAAGATATCTTTTTATCATCATTAAGCGTGACATGGTACTTTCACCTGTGAAACGTGAAATTTCACACCCTCTACCATCACCACTCAGTTTTTGTTGAAATACTCTAGATTTTTATATCTCAATTCTTTTAACAAATGTTG
>NW_006159638.1:3177928-3213591 GCF_000334495.1 Tupaia belangeri chinensis
CTTTCCCTTTGACTTTGATATTTGTATTTTCTTAACTACATTTGCGATAGTAATCTCAGTCTAATGCTATTTCACTGGTTCTATTATTCACTTTTTCTTTGATGAATCTTCCTAATTTCTAAATTCTTTATTATTATTAATTTCTTGGTTCACTGGAGCACTTATTCAAGTAATTTTTTCAGGAAAGATACATCAACAGTATGCTGAAACCTTGGGCACTAGAGACTGTTTTTCATCTACATTATCATATGAAGACCAATGTATCTAGAACTAGAATTCTGAGAACATTTGACTGTCAAAATTATGTAGGTCCCACCATCAGTGACCAGCAATGGCATAATAGTTATGTCACTGGACTCCCACGTAGCCAACTGTGGTTCGAGTCCTAAACCCAGCAACTTGAAACTCACACCAGGCGTGTGTACGTGCATACCCAAAATCCCTAGAGAAGAATAGAGAAAGGACTATGGCATGGTCATCTCCTCTCGGGGGTGATTTATCACTTTCTGTATCTCTGTCTCTCTGGCAAGTACATACACCCTATAGCAAAAATCTCTCAGAAATAAAATATTATACAGACAATGTATTTTTTAAAATTTATTTGCCAGTGTTTGATTTAAAGAGAAGAGTTCTGATGTCAACTAGATCATTTTCCTTTATAATGAATCTGTTTGCTTCCCTTGAATCTGCCTGCTTTGCAGAGTTGAGAAGTTCTTAGGATTCAAAAACTTTGCTCCACTATATTTAGTCACTGTAGTTATTTCAACTCTAAAATTCAAGATTTTTTCTCCACCTAAAATTATTTTTCTTTTACTATTTCTTTGGTTGTCACTTCCCTCCACCTATTACATCTTCTTCTAAAGATATTTCAATTATGTGATATCAGATCAAGATCATGTTCCATGTTTCTCTTCTTTCATTGTTGCCATTTCTTTATCCTTTTTCTTAGTGTCTTTCACCAACTTATCAAGTCTTTCCCTTTGACTTTGATATTTGTATTTTCTTAACTACATTTGCGATAGTAATCTCAGTCTAATGCTATTTCACTGGTTCTATTATTCACTTTTTCTTTGATGAATCTTCCTAATTTCTAAATTCTTTATTATTATTAATTTCTTGGTTCACTGGAGCACTTATTCAAGTAATTTTTTCAGGAAAGATACATCAACAGTATGCTGAAACCTTGGGCACTAGAGACTGTTTTTCATCTACATTATCATATGAAGACCAATGTATCTAGAACTAGAATTCTGAGAACATTTGACTGTCAAAATTATGTAGGTCCCACCATCAGTGACCAGCAATGGCATAATAGTTATGTCACTGGACTCCCACGTAGCCAACTGTGGTTCGAGTCCTAAACCCAGCAACTTGAAACTCACACCAGGCGTGTGTACGTGCATACCCAAAATCCCTAGAGAAGAATAGAGAAAGGACTATGGCATGGTCATCTCCTCTCGGGGGTGATTTATCACTTTCTGTATCTCTGTCTCTCTGGCAAGTACATACACCCTATAGCAAAAATCTCTCAGAAATAAAATATTATACAGACAATGTATTTTTTAAAATTTATTTGCCAGTGTTTGATTTAAAGAGAAGAGTTCTGATGTCAACTAGATCATTTTCCTTTATAATGAATCTGTTTGCTTCCCTTGAATCTGCCTGCTTTGCAGAGTTGAGAAGTTCTTAGGATTCAAAAACTTTGCTCCACTATATTTAGTCACTGTAGTTATTTCAACTCTAAAATTCAAGATTTTTTCTCCACCTAAAATTATTTTTCTTTTACTATTTCTTTGGTTGTCACTTCCCTCCACCTATTACATCTTCTTCTAAAGATATTTCAATTATGTGATATCAGATCAAGATCATGTTCCATGTTTCTCTTCTTTCATTGTTGCCATTTCTTTATCCTTTTTCTTAGTGTCTTTCACCAACTTATCAAGCTTATTTTTTATTCATTGCATTTTCTACTATGTTTTCATTTACTGTCTGCTTCCTGCACTGCATGAATTCAGAGTTCATGTTTTTCATCTGTAAGAAATATTTTTTACTCTCAGACTCTTCTCAGAACTGTCTGCTTCTGCATCATAAATGCAATATCCTTTTATTGAAAATACAAACGAGGGATTATCTAAGAGTTTTTCTTTTTCTTCCCATGACTCAAAGGGTAACATTTGCCCTGCTTCATTAGCATAGCCACTGTCTTTCAAGCCACTGTTGCTTCTTGCATTTCCACTGAATTTTCTGTTTACCCACTCTGCAGAGGGATGGCTATCTTTGCCCAGCATCAGGAGTTCAGGCAGATTCTGCCACAGAGAGCATGGGTCCCTGATCAAATATTTCAGGCTCAAGACAAATAGAAGAGGAGAGGATTTAGACTGACTGTAGTTTGACTTTGCAAGATGAGATGTCTGGCTGTCCCTGGGAAATCAGGAAGAAGCTGCAGCCACAGGGCAGTCACTTCAGGGAGCCTCATCTGAATGCCAGCAGTTCTGGTTCTTTTTATGTGTGTGAAGGCAAACAGAATGTGAACTAGGGCTCTTGCTTTCCTTCTCTACCTGGCACAACTGCCCTCATTAGGAACCCACATGATTTCACAGAACATCTGAGCCAATTAGAAACCCTTAGAGAGTACCAGGAGGGGCTCAGTTTCCTCATCTATCAGTGGAGATGATAGTGCTTACCTCATGGCGATGTCATGATGAGGAAATGAGTTAGTGTATGTAAAGTCTATAAAGGACTGCCTGGTGTGTAGTAAGCACTCTATCAGAGCCTGCTATTTCCATATTGGCCTGTACTCTGGGAATTCCCATACCAGCTGCCTCTCTTCAGAGGTATAAGTGGATAAAGATATTTCTCTCTCTCTCTCCCTCTCTCTCTGTCTCTCTCTCTCTCTCGCTCCTCTCACTCCTCTCACACACATACCTGTCACATTGTATATCCCTCTGCATAAGCGAGTGGCTGCTGTGGACTCCCACTGTATCTCCTTCTCCCTCTTCCCCTCTCACATGCGAGCACTTCCTCCACAGAGATTTCAAAGCTCGGCAGCACATCGCCCAAACTGGATTCACCATCTTTTCCCATTACATTACTTTGCTCTTTTCTGTGAAAATGTGGAGGGAGTGAGGTTTTATCCCATCCATAGTACCAGGCACACAGTTCTTCATTGAAGTTTACTGAATGAATGACTATCCATAGAGTCAGCTCCATTTCTAATTCTAAAACTTTTCTGTTTTTAAGTATGAAGAAGTGACCTAATGTCACCTCTAGAATGTCAAGGCTTACTGAAAACAGTTTTATCACAGTTGGCAGCAGCTGACACCAATCAAAGTCCAATTAGTCGATGAGAATGTCAGAGAAATGATTTTAGACTCCTTTAGGGCTGCAAGTTAGAAAGGCAATTGGTCAGTTGTATTAGACAAGAGGCTTGGAAATTTACTGAAGAGATTTTAAAAGAGTTGGAACACCTAAATGAACATATTCTAATCAAAGATAGACCGAAGCTGCTAAAATCTGTTCAAAGGTTTTTAGAGCTTTAGCACTGAGCTAATTTTAATAACCATCTTTAGATAAGAGAAAAATAAGCAGGTCATTTTGGTACATTTAGAAATACTACATGTGGTTTGACTGAGAGCAAGGAGGCAAAATATCAGGTTTTAACTCTCTCTGTCACGCCAAGATTTCAGAGACCCAGATAGCTCTCTAGAGCATAAGGCCAATATTCCAGTGAAGTTTCTGGAATAAGTTCAAAAGAATGTTGAATTTGGAAAATTAAATGGAATTTGTTTTGGAGCAACCAAACTAATGATTAAAAGCATGGTGTATCCCAAGTCAAAACAAATCTCAAAGTGGCAAAAGTCAAATTATATAAACAAGCTAAGAGGATTTTAAGTACAAAAAAAATAATAATAATACAGACCTTCATGAGGTTCCTTGCCAATTCTTTGGTTATTCATCCTTATATGTGGTATAGAACTTGCTCAGTTAAGTTCAAAGTCATAGTTGTTCATGACCATGGATTCATGACCTAGAAAAATTAGAGCTCCTCTAACCCATCCTAAATGAGAGCATTCAAGTATTTTATGGTAAACTACTAGGATTTGGAGTTTATTTTTTACTGCAGTATTCTATACTTCAGTGTAGTCTAGCTACATAAGTTTTCACTAAGGAATGTTGTGAAAACAACCACCAAATACCAGTGGCTGATAACACTGTGAGATGTTCTCACAATGGGTGTGCTGAGGTATGGATGGCTACGTCTCTGCTCTGAGCCACCTTGTTTCCGGGATTCAGGGCGAAGAAGCAGCCCTGCCATAGAGCACTGGTGTTCTTGTAGGAGTGACAAGAGAACTGGAGAAATCACATGATGGCCTTTCAATTGTCTGTTCAGAAGCAGTACACAGCACTTCAGGGAGTCTCATCTTATTGCTGACAGTTCTGGTTCTTTTCCATGTATGTCGTGTGATTTGGGACTCTTGGTTCCCTCTTCTATCTAACACCATCGCCTTCATTAGGAGCCTGTACAATGACCATTTCATTGCTCAAAGCAAGTCACATGGCCACGCCTTATTATAATGAGGCAGAGAATTATAATCCTTTCATCAGAAAGGGTAGGAAATACTTGGGAACCATAACCTACCATAATCTACCACACTGTCTCATCTTGACTAATGCATAATTTAGAAACAGAAGTGGTGAGTGTCATCAAATAAAAAAGCAAAAGCAAAAACAGAAAACTATAATATGAGATTTGCCTCATAGTGAGGTGTTGAGAAAAGGGCTATCTGAAAAGGGAAGAAATGGAGATCTTTTAAATGTACTTGTAAAACAGCTTCTGAGATGAAGAGGGGTGCAAATTCTGAGTCTACTGAGCTAGTATCTTAAGAGGAAAAGTTGGAAAACTGAAATTTAATAGTTCATGTTTATTATTATTTTTCTATTTGGCAATATTACAAGACAATATCTCAGGAAATCATTGGGTAATTTCAAGCAAAAATAAAGTGAATACCGGGTCCAGAAATGTGAAGCTTGTGAGATCAGAAAAACTGATTGTTTTCAGACCCCCAAACAGTAGAGATACGAAAATGACCGTAAGTGACAAAATGAAAGATATCTTTGGTCTTCGAAGCTGAACTGCTCACATACCCTTGGTCCATTTAATCCATCTACCTCTGAACTGTGACATGAAAGATAAACTTCTGTCTTACTTGAGCCACTTTGTTTGGGGTCTCTTTGTTATAGCACCTTAGCTTATACCCCAATTAATGCTTAACTATAAAACCACTCCAAGTATCTACTCCTGCTTCCAGGACCGAGTTGTATAGTAGACTTCTTGCAGGCCAGAACAAATATCTGGCCTTGTTTGGCATCGACTCTAACCTTGAAAATCTTCATGTTCATTTAGTCTTTGTAAGTCTCAAAAGAAAAGATTAAATCTAATCTGTTTTCCTATTATGAAGTGTCACTCAGAGTGAAATATTAAAGAATTCAAAGGCAAGTTCATTGTCCTGCAGGAAATTATAATCTAATATAGAAGTTACATTAAATTTAAAGACTAGTGAAACTGCAAGGTCAAATCTAGGTATTGAGAGGAACAGCTCCATAACCTAATCACAAAGGAAGCTGGATCCCACACGGCCTACTGCTGTTCAAACCCCAGTTCCAGTGGTTTAAAAAACATGTAAAGTGCATGCATATGCATCCTACAAGTCCCAAACAGGATGGAGAAATAGAGGAGATAAGATTGCAGTGTGACCATACCCCATTGTTGTTGTTTTATTCCTTTTCTTTCCTCCCTTTGTTCCTACCTCTCCCTCTCTGTGTCTCTCCCTCTGTCTCTCTCTCTCTGGTGAGCACACATGCCCTTTGGCATTTTTTTTAAATCTTGTTATTGACATACTCACCAACTTAGTTTAGTTCTTCAAACACTTATTTTTTGCAAGTGAAAGAGCTAGAGAGATATGCAACTTTTGCCATCAAGAAGGAAACTTACTAATACACATACACAACTGTGATAAAGTGCAATAAGTGGCATTGCAGAGGAATAAACAGAGGGTGCTGTGGGGGCACATATGTGGATGCCTATCTCAGTGGTAGGCAAGGGTTCAGGGCAGATTTTGCAGAGAAGGAGATGACTCAGCAGAGTCTTAAAGGAAAATATAAAAGAAATATCCTGGCAGAATGAGAGAATAGTGTTTTAGGTTAAGGTAGTCATGAAAATCAAGTTAAATACATGAAGGAGGATCTTTACTCCTACTTCAAGGTCATCAGTTGAATGTTTTATCCAGATCCATCTCCCTCTATGAGTACCAAGCCACTGGAACTCTGAAAATTACATGTTATATTTGCCTTTTTTTTGGAGGAGGAGAGGGAGCCATTATCATACTGCCAAGCTTAATAATCTTTCATTTTATTTATTTCTTCCATAAGCAAGAGAGGCAACGAGAGAGTGTGCACACCATGAATAGAGTTTCAACACGACAATCTACCTCCAGCCTCAGCCAGCCCTGGGTCATGAGCACACATCTGCCAAGTGCCAGAGCCTAATCACCTATACCATTCAGATTAGCTTTGCAGAGCACTGTATTTTACTACTCCACCAACATCAGACCCTTAAGTGTTGTATAGCCTTTCTCTCACATGTTGGTTGATAATTCTCCAATGTGTTATGTCTTAAACCAGCTTTTGCTTCAGAGTATCTGTTTAAGGATATTTAACAGTCTTGGAAGATAGTATCTCCCTCTAGAATAGGAAACATATTTGTTTCCTGACCCAAGATAACAAAGATAATGTCTCCTCCCAGGGCAAGGATAGAGCAAGTGTACTAGCAAAGCTCTTTAAAAGATAATGTGCTGCAAACCCACTATGTGCACAGAATCACCTACAGCCCTGCCTCCACATCTCCTCATGGGACTTGCAGGGCAAGGAGAACCAGTGCTGACACCTGTGCCATCACTAATAAAGTCCTTTGTGTCCGACACAGGAGTCTCATGTCTCCCGTTGGCCTCTATGAAATTTTAACAGGTTAACTTCTTAGCTTGTAAGTGAGTAAACTCTCAGACCTCTCTTAGTTCTTGACATTCCAGAGATATTTTCATTGGGAACAGAAAACATTTCCATCAGGGAGATGAATCTCTAGAGAATTTCAGACATTAGTAACAGGCAAAGAAATGTGTTTTTAAGCAATTTTCTTTTCCATGGTGCCTCCACCTGTCCAGCTATGTGTTAGAATGATCCTGGCTGAGGGCTTCAACACTCGCTCACTGTCCGAAGTGTTTGGAAAGTCAGAGCTTGTGAAGTAGGTTACTGATCTCAATATATTAAAACAAATTCTCTGTAGCCTGGCAATATTTATATGTGTGCTGGTTAATTTATTTTATATTGTTCAATGTATGTATCACGGTCTAGAGTATGAGTTCTAGTTAAATCAACTTTGTGGGAAACCAGACATGTGAAACTCCCTGCTTTCTGATCTATAAGGGCTTAGTCATCTCAGAAGTGACCCTGGTCATATAGTCACACCAGCACAGTGTCCATTTCCAACCTGAGGGAAAGCAGAAAGGAAGCACATGGAAGACAGGCAAATGTTTCTAAGGAAAACAGCATAAAAGTTGTCTGCTTCCTTCCACTCACATTCTTGTAGAACTTGGTCATATGACCATGCCAGACTTCCAAGGGAGCTGGGAAAAGTCTTTAGCTGGGTTACTTCTAGCTATGTCCTCTGCTACAATGTGGCAGGGTTGAATAAGGAGCTCTATAAACACAGAAAGAAAGAGAAAAAGAATACTGGGAGTTAGTTAGCTGCCTCTTTTACAGATTGAAAATATGGTAACCTACTCTACTGGGCATCCTCATAATAAATCCAATTATCAAAGGAGATCCCTATGAATCCATTTTTTTTTAAAGCCCAACCATTACAAACGTAAGACCTCAACAAGTACTTCTTAATCAACCTCAAAGGGTGAATGGTACTCTATATACGTAAAGCAACCATGAGAGCCCCTAGGAAGATCCATAGTTCACCAGGGAGAGGTCCAGAGCTTATGTCCAGGAAAGAGAATTCCTTGTGTGCCTGTCCAGCTGGACTCATTTGGTAGAGTAAGGTCAATATCACTCATATTGGAGAGTAACAGATACTTCTCTTTCATAACATCACTGTAGATTAAAACCCACTAGTAATGGGGGTGGTGAAGAAGGTGGGGCTAATCCTCATTTGCAGTTTTCGTGAGCAAGCCTGGGAAACACATTAGTAAGAACAGGAAAAGAGGAAATACTTTCATCCTTGAACACAAGTTGTTTAAAATAAAGAAGAAAAACAATGTCCAGTTAATACTGGTCTGTTTCCAAGTAAATTCTCTAAATAATTCAGTGACATATTTTCTTGCTGGATGCAAAGGATGTCATTTAAAAAGGTGCCAACCAGCATTTTATTCAATATTTGTAAGAATTTGGAAATGAGTTATAAAATTGGTTTGGATCCCAAGAGTGATTTGAATCCAAGTTAACAAACAAACAAAAGACCAACAACACTCCAGTCAGTATTTATTCTGTTAAGGGAAAACACTCCACTAATGAAGGCTAAGATGGGAGCCTAGTGTCATCAGCACAATCTCCATTAGCAGCTCATAGCCTGAGGGAAAGACACCTCTAACAGCTTAACCCTTCTGCAGCAGCACTTGTACCACTAGAATCTGAAAAACACCACCTTCACAGTATGCTCTTAACTTGATCTGCTTCAGTGGTTGGCTATTCTGGCTCTATGCTGTTGACTCCCAAAGGCCCACACCTCCTTATCTCTCGCATTCTCTGGCTGTGTTTCTCTTTCTTCCAGATTTGCCACATGCTGGCTAGAATAATCCTTGTAAAACACACATCTCATTATGTCACTCCCCTACTTAATTCTCTTAAGTGTCTTCTCATGGCCAACGACTGTGTGACTCAGTGATTTCCCACAGCAGCACACAGAACAAATGTCATTGTCAAGCCCACTCACCACATTTGGTGAACAAAGCAAATAGTATCACAAACATTTGTCATAAGAATCTGATGTACATGTCACCAGCTAAACATCTGATTCCATGGGAAAGATTTAGCTAAATATTGCCAGTCTTTACTTTTGACAAGAGCTTGGCTTTCCCCCTTTTCTTTCCCCAGAACAGTGAGACTGTTCATGCTTCAATGCCTTGTATCTTCTCCCAAATCATCACACAATTTGCTATCACCTCCTTCTGGTTTATACTCTGTTGCCACCTCTTCAGGGGAACCTTCCCTGACTGCTGCCAGTCAAAACCATCTATTCCCGTATGCACTTTCATTTCTTTCATTACATTTGTCACTCCCTGCAATTTTAAAATGTATTTATTTGTTAGCATATTAACTTCCCTCTAAGTGTTCTCAGGGCATGATTTTTCTTCATGTTTATATCCCTAGTAACTATAAAAAGGGATAAATAAGTGTATTTACTGATGAATGAACAAATATTGAAGTATTATTCACTGTCTCTTAAGCTAGTACGTTTATATTAAACGTTTAATTGAAGTATGATACGCACACAGAAGAGTACATCTACAGATTCTAAACTTACATTACGACAAATTTCACATACTGAGCACATACATCTTTGTAATGAGCATACAGATCAGAGACCACAGCATTATCAATAATCCCAAAGTCCCTTCATGACTCCTGTCAGTCCTAACCCCTGGTTCAAAACCTCTAACAGATGTGCAAACGATAAAGAGAAAGGAATCAACGCATAGTATTATTTAAAGGTCATCAAATCACAAAGGAAAATAGTAAAGGAGGAAGAAAGAAACAAAGGAACTACAACATATCCAGAAAACAATGAACAAAACAGCAAATGTAAGTCTCAATTAACAATTATTTTAAGTGTGAATGAGTGAAATACTCTAATCAAAAAACATAGAATGAGAACTCCACGCATCCCCACCGTCCTTCTTCCTTGGACCCCAGGTTGGTTGCCTGGGACTTTAAGGCGAACCCACACCCCTCCCCACCCGAAACCCGGATCTAGCCGGCCAGCAGTTCCGGACACCAGGCGGACTGAGGCTGCAGGCCCGACCAACCTGGTACTGTCATTCATTGTCTGATCCCTTTCCACTAGCCTTTGGACTGTTTGATTTTTGGTGAGTTGAGTAGTTGCGCGCCGCGCGATTTTCTTTTTACATTTTGTTTTTCTTTGCTCTTGGGGTGTTGCTTATTTGGTCAGTTGAAGGCTCACCACTCCTTAGAAACAGCGAGGACTTTGGGCCTTCCAGGGCTAGTGGCAACAGTTAATGGTAATTGTGAGTAATAGGTAGGCCAACCATAAGAGAAATCATCAATCTTCTAAGCCTGTACAACTTTTATGAATCAGAGATACCTGAAATAAGTTGGCAAGAAACATATAGATTACCTGATGACTAAAAACAATCGCAAAGGCTCAAGAAATATGAGCAACCAACAAAAGGCCTCTCCGTCAAGGGAAATCATCAATCCTACATCACCCACAGTCAATACAATGGACGTCGTGGACATGTCTGATAAGGAATTCAGAATATTTGTAGTGACCAAACTAACTGAGATGGAAGAGAAAAGAGACAAGGAGCTCCAGGAGATGAGGAAGTCCTTTAATGACTTGAAAGAAGAAATGGATACCCTAAACAAGAACCAGATGGAACTTCTAGGTTTGAAGAATGTGATAGAGGAAATCAAAACCTCCCTTGAAAGCATTAAATGTAGGTTAGACCAGGCAGAAGACCGAATCTCTAACGTAGAAGACAAAACATCTGACCTAGATAAAAGTATCAAGAAGATTGAGAAAACAACCATGAAAAATGAGGATAATATACGAGGAATACTGGACACCATCAAGCGCCCCAACATTCGGATAATTGGTATTCCGGAGGAGGAAGAAAATAATAAGGGCCTGGAAAATTTATTCCATGAGATCCTGGAAGAAAACTTTCCAAATCTAGAAAGGCATTCAAATATCCAGACCCAAGAAATACAGAGGACCCCAAGTAGAATCAACCCAAGAAGATCATCTCCAAGGCACATCATAGCCAGACTGGCAAAAACAACAGATAAAGACAAGATACTAAAGTTGGCAAGAGGGAAACGCCAGGTTACTTACAAAGGTCACCCCATCAGGCTAACATCGGATCTCTCAGCAGAAACAATGCAGGAAAGGAAAGAATGGGGAAGCATAGTCAAAGTGTTGAGTGAAAAACAATTTCAACCAAGAATACTATACCCGGCAAAATTATCTTTTATATGGGAAAAAAAGATAAAAACATTCTCAAATAAACAAAATTTGAAGGAATTTACCAACACCAGACCAGCTCTTCAAGAGGTTTTGAAGGGAGTACTATACCAGGAAAACTAAAAAATCAGAGACAGTTATACGAGAACAAAAAACAACTAAGAAAATGGCTCACTTAATGATAGGATCAGGTATGGAAATATCGATAATTACATTGAATGTCAATGGATTAAATTCCCCAGTTAAGAGACATAGACTAGCTGAATGGATAAGAAAACAGAAACCCTCTATCTGTTGCCTACAAGAAACTCACTTTATGGATAAAGATATACATAGACTAAAAGTCAAGGGCTGGAAAAAGATATTCCATGCAAATGGAAATCAGAAAAAGGCTGGAGTAGCGATATTGATCTCAGACAAAATAGATTTTAAAACAAAGACTGTAAGAAGAGACAAAGAAGGGCATTATATAATAGTAGATGGGGTAATCCAGCAAGAAGATATAACCCTTATAAATATCTACGCACCCAACTCAGGTGCGCCTAAATATGTGAAGGAAAGACTGCTGGAGCTAAAAGGAGACATAGGGAAAAATACTATAATTGTTGGAGATCTCAACACCCCGTTATCTCCTATAGACAGATCTTCTAGACAGAAAATAAATAGAGAGATACAGGACTTAAATGATACTATAAATGGAATGGGCTTGACAGATATCTATAGAACTTTCCACCCTACATCCACAACATATACATTTTTCTCACCCCGACATGGAACCTTTTCAAAGATAGATCATATATTAGGACACAAATCAAGCCTTTACAGATTCAAAGGCATAGAAACTGTACCCAGCATCTTCTCTGACCATGATGGAATTAAACTCAAGATTAATTTCAAGAAACAACCCCGAAAACACACGAACACATGGAAACTGAACAACCTACTTCTGAATGACTTCTTCACTACTGAAGAAATTAAGGCTGAAATAAACAAATTTATGGAAACAAATGATAATGAGGACACAAGTGTCCAGAACCTATGGGACACAGCAAAAGCAGTCATAAGAGGGAAATTCATAGCAATTAGTGCACATAAGAAAAGGATGGAAAGATGGCAAGTAGATAACTTATCATCATGCCTCAGAGAACTGGAAAAACAACAACAAACGAACCCCCAAAATGCCAGGCGAAAAGAAATAATAAAGGTTCGAGCAGAAATAAATGAAATAGAAAATAAACGAACCATACAGAAAATAAATGAAAGCAAAAGCTGGTTCTTTGAAAAGATCAACAAGATTGATACTCCATTGGCTAGACTGATCAAGAAGAAGAAAGAAAGAAACCAGATTAATCAAATATGTGATGAAACAGGCAATATTACCACGGACATAGCAGAAATACATAATATCATTAGAGGATACTATGAGCGACTTTACGCCAACAAACAAGATAACCTGGAGGAGATGGACAAATTCCTGGATGCATATAAACTACCAAGATTGGATCAGGAAGACATAGAGAATCTGAATAGACCTATAACAAGCCAGGAGATTGAATCAGTAATTAATAATCTCCCAACAAAGAAAAGCCCAGGCCCAGATGGCTTCACTTGTGAATTCTACAAAACTTTCAAGGAAGAATTAACCCCTATCTTACTAAAATTATTTCTAAAGATTCAAAAGGAAGGAAACCTTCCAAATTCATTTTATGAAGCCTCCATCATCCTCATCCCCAAAACAGATAAGGATATGACAAAAAAGGAAAACTACAGACCAATATCATTGATGAATATAGATGCGAAAATTCTCAACAAGATACTCGCAAATCGTATCCAACAACATATAACAAAGATCATTCATCACGACCAGGTAGGCTTTATACCAGGGATGCAAGGGTGGTTCAATATACGCAAGACCATAAATGTAATACACCACATTAACAGAAAGAAAGATAAAAACCATATGATCATCTCAATTGATGCGGAGAAAGCGTTTGATAAAATACAACATCCTTTTATGATTAAGACTCTCAGTAAGATTGGTATAGAAGGGTCATTTCTGAACACAATAAAAGCAATCTATGAAAAACCTACAGCTAATATTATACTGAATGGGGAAAAGCTGAAAGCTTTTCCTCTGAAAACAGGTACTAGGCAAGGCTGCCCACTTTCTCCACTGCTCTTTAATATAGTACTGGAAGTCTTAGCTATTGCAATCAGAGAAGAGAACAGTATTAAAGGCATTCGAATAGGCAAAGAAGAGTTGAAAATATCTTTATTTGCAGATGACATGATGGTATACTTAGAAGACCCAAAGGTATCCATGAAAAAACTGCTTGAAGTAATAAGTGAATACAGTAAGGTGGCAGGATACAAAATCAATATCCAAAAATCTATAGCATTTCTATTTATGAACAACAAGTTGAATGAAGCAGAGCTGAAGAAAGGAATCCCTTTCACCGTAGCCACAAGATGTATAAGATATCTAGGGATAAACCTAACTAAGAAAGTCAAAGACCTTTATAAAGAAAACTACGAGAATCTTAAAAAAGACATTGAAAGTGACATAAAAAAGTGGAAGGACATCCCATGCTCCTGGATTGGTAGAATTAACATAATCAAAATGGCAATTCTACCCAAATTAATCTACATGTTTAATGCAATTCCAATCAAAATACCAGAGATATTCTTCAGAGATCTAGAAAAGACAATTATAGAATTTGTCTGGAACCATAAAAGACCTCGTATTGCAAAAGCAATCCTGCGTAAGAAGAATGGAGTAGGAGGCATATCACTCCCTGATCCCAAGATATACTATAAAGCTGTGGTCATCAAAACAGCATGGTATTGGCATAAAAACAGACATGTGGACCAATGGAAGAGAATAGAGACCCCAGAAATAACTCCCAAAGCTTATAGCCAACTGATCTTTGACAAAGGATATCAGTCAATCCATTGGGAAAAGGAAAACCTCTTTAGTAAATGGTGCTGGAAAAACTGGGTATCCACCTGCAGAAAGATGAAACTGAACCCCCATCTTTCACCATTAACAACAGTCAACTCAAAATGGATCAAAGATCTGAACCTAAGACCTCAGACAATAAAACTACTTGTGGAAAATGCTGGGGAAACTCTGGGAGACATTGGAGTAGGCAAAGACTTCTTAAATAAGACTCCCAAAGCACAGGCAATAATCCCTAAAATAGACAAGTGGGACTATATTAGACTAAGAAGTTTCTGCACAGCAAAGGACACAGTAACAAGTGTGAACCGACAACCCTCAGAATGGGAAAATATTTTTGTTAAATATGCCTCAGACAAGGGACTGATAACGAGAATACATAGGGAACTCAAGTGCCTTATGCGAAAAAAAATGATTAACCCGATTAAAAGATGGGAAAGTGAGCTGAACAAAAGTCTCTCTAAGGAAGACATACGAACAGCCAAAAAGCATATGAGGAAATGCTCAACATCCCTCATCATAAGGGAGATGCAGATAAAAACCACAATGAGATACCACCTAACCCCTGTCAGAATGGCAAAGATTAAGAATATAAAAAGTGATAAGTGTTGGCGGGGATGTGGTGAAAAGGGAACCCTCCTACACTGTTGGTGGGAATGTAAACTAGTTCAACCACTGTGGAGAACAATATGGAGGTTCCTCAAAGATCTACAAATAGAACTACCATTTGATCCAGCAATCCCACTTCTGGGTATTTACCCAAAAGACAGGAGAACGCTCAGTCAGAAAAGTGCTTGCACATCCATGTTTATTGCAGCATTATTCACAATTGCCAAGACATGGAACCAACCTAAATGTCCACAAACTGATGAATGGATTGGAAAAGTGTGGTATATATACTCTATGGAATACTACTCAGCCATAAAAAATAACAAGACCCTGGAATTTGATAGAAAATGGTCAGATATGGAGGATCTATTGCTGAGTGAAGTAAGCCAGGCTATGAAAGAAAGATATTGTATGTATCCACTCAATATATACCGACTATCCGCACTCTATAATAGAGAGCAAAAAATCGGAGGACATAAAAACAGTGAAGGTACTTAATGAGAATAGGACAGTGTGGAATGGGGTAAGTGAAGAGAAGAGGATAGAGAAAGATAGCAAGTGAATAATAGAGAGACAGGACGTTAGTGAGAAACAGATAGGGCTTATTAACTGTTGATGATGACATGTATAGTATTCTCAACTGGATTGGTCTGAGAAGTATTTCATGATGGGCAAAGTATTTTTACAAGCAAAACGAGAAATAGCAATTGACTGTTTTATAAAAATAATTCGAATAATAAAAATAATGATTGGGGAAAACAGAAAAGATATGGAATGTTGAAGTGGGGAGATTAATGTCTCTGTACTGACTGACATGTATGGCATTCTCTTTTGAAAAAAAATGTAATACACTGTAAAGTTATATGTAATCCAATGTAATATAAAGAAGATTATGATGATAATAAAAAATAAAAAATTTAAAAAAATAAAAATAAAAATAAAGTAAAATGACAAGTAAAATAAATCTCTAAACAAGAATAAGGATTTATTTTTGTTTAAAAAACATTTGTTCTTCTCTACAACAGTAAAAAAAAATAGGAACATTGAAAAAAAAAAACATAGAATGACTGAATGAATAAAAAATAGGTCCAACAATATGTTGTCTCTAAGAGACTCACTTTAGCTTTAAGGAAACAGATATGCTAAAGTGAAGATACAGAATACAGATATTGCCTACAAATGATAACCAATGGAAAGCAGGAGTAACTATGCTTAAGTCAGACAAAACAGACATAAAGTCAAAAACTGTCATAGGAGACAAAAAGGATCATTACACAATAATGAAAGAATCAATTCCACAGGAAAATATAACACTTAAAAATACATGAGCACCAAGCATCAAAGGACCAAAATTACAAAGGAAATATCAGCAGATCTGAAGGAAGAAATAGGCAACAGTGCAATAATAGTAGAAGACTTCAATACTCAACTAAATTATTGATGTCACACTTTACCTTTTTATAATATGTATCCATTAATGAATCAATGTATCTATAGTTACTTTTAATATTTTTGTCTTTTAACTTCTATTCTAGAGTTAAAAGTGATTTATATAACACCATTACAGTATTAAAGTGTTCTGAATTTGACTATATACTACCTTTACCAGTTAGTTTTATACCTATTTACGTTTTCATGTTACTAATTAGCATCCTTTTATTTCTACTTGAAAAGCTCTCTTTGATATTGTTGGTAAGGTAGTTCTATTGGTGATGAACTCTCCCAGCTTTCATTTGTCTAAGAAATTCTTTATCTCTCCTTCATTTATGAAGGACAGTTTTCAGAACACAGTATTCTTGGTTGGCATATTTTCTTCTTTCAGCACTTTGGATATTCTACTCTTTCTTGGCCTACAAGGCTTCTGATTATAAATCTGCTAATAGTTTTATGAGGGTTCCCTTTGTATTGATTACATTGTAAAAGGATAATATTTCTCATATATAATATGGCATATTTTTAATATAAGAGATGAAATAAGTGAGTTATTACTATGAATTTCACATAGGCCTGGCATTATAGCACAGTGGTTAAGTGCTGTGTATTAGGAGTCAGATTCCACATGGCTGACCACAATTTGAGTTCCTGCCCCAGCAGCTAGAAAAACAAAGCACACACATGTGTGTTCATGTGCAGAATCCTGACAGCTGCAGAGACAGAGGAAAAATGATTGGTGTGAACATATCTCATTGGAGGGTGCTTTTTCTCTCTCTTTCTCTCACTGGTGAGCACATGCACCATAGGGTAATAATAATAATAAATAACCATTTCACCTAATTCTTTATACCTTTTTAAATGTAGCCACTGCAATATTAAAAAAATATATGTTATTCATTTATTGACCAAAGCTGTTCTAAAGAATGAAAGGTATTAACTGTTTAAAACTATCATGGATGTAAAAGAAAGACTGAAGAACTACACTAAGTTGAAAAAGATTGAAGAGACAGGACAATTAAAAGCACAGTCTGGGTTCATATAGGGCTTTCTTGTAACCACATGCAGCCAAGCACACATTCTTTGCAAGAATACCATGGCAATAAATTATAGACATGTGTGTATACATATCTATGTATATATGTACATATATATGCATATATGAAATACGTACATTTCAAAAGTATGTATCATATATGCATTATTCATGTATATTTGTCATATTTTTAATATATACATATTTATAAATATATATATTATATAATATATATGACTTATAAGAGGAGATAGGATAAATATGGCAAAATGCTGAGAATTGAGAAATCTAGCTAAAGGCAATTTGGACTCTTTTGTTTCTGTTCTATGTAAGTTTAAATTTTAGAAAATGGATAATAAATGCATCTATGGGAAGTACTGATAGAACTACAGCTCACAAACACCATAACAACTCATTACCTCTACAATTGTTGATGTCAAATTAGTATCAGCAGTACTCTTCTGGGGACCATTCTAGAGGCTCTCAGAATGGTCCAGTGTTTGATATACCAGCATAGGCTTTCCTACAACACAGCCTCCAACAAAACTAAGCTGTCTTGAACCCCTGGTAATAGAATTGTTTAACTTTATACCAAGAAGGTGGGGAAAGCACCAGAATCTACATGTGATGTGTGCCCAGGCAAACTTCAAAGAGTTCATGCTGTGAAACCAAAAGTTCTTTTGAGGTTGTCTAAAATGAAGAAGCATGTTAGCAGGACCTATGAGGGAATCTACATGCACTAGATGTGTTTGCAACTGGATCAAGCATGCTTTCTTTACAGAGGAGCAGAAAATCATCCTAAGTGTTGAAGGCACAAGCACAGAGTCAGAAAGCTAAATTTAAAAAGATGGTTTTTTGAGTAATAAAAAAATCAAAAGGTTAAGAAAAATTAGTACCAGTGGTTCATCATGCTTGTGACTAAGATAGAGGGTGATTTGTGAGCAATTCTTAAAACTGCAGTTATAATTTCCACTCCATTCTTTTCCATTCAAGAAAACAAATCAGAATGCAAGTAGACAAAAGAGATGTACGAAAATTACAACCTTGAATCTGCTCTAGTTTATAAAAGAAGAAATGTACCTATAAACCTTTACATTCCAACTAATATTAGTATCAAATGGCACCATGATAGACAAGTAGGTTAGCTATTCTACAGTTGAGAATGGATGACTTAGATCAGTTATTCCCTACCATTTCAATATTTCTCATACTGTAAATTTTCTCACTGAATATCAGATTATGGTAATTCCAGGGATATTCATTCAATTTGAAGATAAGATTTAGTTGCATGTGAATCTTCATGGACTTCATTTTGTTTGTTTTTCTTTAGACGATACAAGAATTCACAACTTCCACATTGGGAATTACCAAGCAAAGGCAAAAACTCTGTCTGGATTAATTTTGTACTGATTTCCTGTTCTGAGCTACTTGGGGTTATCCAGACTCATGGTGTGGTTTGAGATCATCATTGCTTTGTTCACATCTTCCTTCTATCAAGAATACCTATCTTTCCTGCTTGCTTTAAAAGCTTCTCCATTCTTACTTGGTTGGGGTTGTTAGATTCCAAGCATCTGATTAACATGAGACAAAATCCTATTTCAGAAGGATATAGGATGGTTCACAAGACTAAAAATATATCACAAGAATAAGGCTCAGAAGGGGCAAACTTTTATCGTTAAATTCGACTGTAATTAAGTTGCTCTGGAGCATTTAAGACAGCTCCAGAGATTCTGGTGGAAAAACCAGTCATCAGGAGTGCTGCCACCATAGAAATGAGTCCACTCCAGCCAGATTGTATGTCTGTGTTTGCATCAATCTGATCTAGCTCTCAAGTCCCTGGAGGAAAAGTCTGATTGGCCTAGAACATGTGTGCCAGGTCATGAACTCCTCATTGGCTACAGTGGGGCAGAGTCCCTTAATGGAGAGTATAATCTAGAAGATACTAATGGGGATAGGTCATTTTCAAAAGAAAACTAAGAAGCATATATATTAGCAGCAAGAAAACTAACAATACTCTATATCAATACCTCTATAATCTTTAAGACTGAACTCAAGCAATACCTTTATCAAGTAAAATAATGAAACCATGCTGTCAAACCAGATATATGCTTACTCTCTTGCCCCTGAAAGGAAGAATACACCAATGTAACATGTGATTTCTGATGGACTCCTGCCCTCCACCTAGCTCTTGTGCTAAAATTGGACTACACAGAAACTCTTAACTTCTTGAGACAGGCTAGAACAAAGGTTGAGTTAGAATGACTGCCTTTTAATCATCTGGGACTTTCTAAGTTCAGTGTATAGGACATATTCTGTTTGGAACAGTTAATGCAAATCCTCCTTCAATCACAATTAATGATTGAAAACATTTCCTTTCATTTTATAGTGACTTAAAGACCAATTAGTAAATATCGTTTTTCACTAGACTCACAATAACACAATTTTTTGTTTAGTTTTAGGCTCCATTTTTCATATTATGGTGAAATTTTACAATGTATGCATGTGTTGAATGTATTTGAACAGAAGGGAAAGAGGTGAAAGCTACAAATTCTGTGTTCCCTTGCTTTGAACCATCAACTCAGTCATTGGGGATCTTTACCCAGTTCAGCAACACACACTGTAATTCTTTACAGATTTGAACCCTGGGTGGATCTGTCTATGAAGGGTTATAACAGCCTTCCATTAATATTCCACTCAGAATCCACTGTTTCCATTCTTTCTTCTCACTATTCTCACTGTGTAACTGCTGCTGCACAGCAACCCCCATTTGCTGTGCTACTCGGGGTCAACCAGTTCAGCCGAAATACAACTTTTCATGTGATTTCCTAATGGCATAAGAACCTGAAGGGGAAAGGCAGCATTGGCAGCTTTCAATTCAAGGGAACAATTTTTGTGTATCCTGGTAGAAACAGAAGACAGAGTCATAAGGACAGACAGCACAAATGTTGCTAGGAGGCCACTAGATGCAATTAATGAAGACACTACAGCCCTCTGACTATTATATCCCAAATGTCTGTATCTTATTCATGGAAAGGAGGAGGGAGAGGAGGAAAACAGACCACAGGGTGGTCTCTAATTTATAGCAATTTATAGAACAACACACCAAGTTTATAGGATCTTGGGGTCAACCAAGAGTAATAGTCTTTAATATTCTATTTCTCCACTGTAGAAGAGTAGCTACCCCTGGATATTCAGGTATATGATAATATTAGTGATTTCCTTATTCAGCATCATCCCATTACCTTTGTTCTTCTGTAATGTGCATTTTTTGGTAAACCACCATAACACTATGTAAGGCATTGGCACACCTAGCACACTGGTGCTAGCAGAGGAAATGTGGGTGGGAAAAACAAACTTAAATCCTTTTATTAATAATAAAATACAAGTTTTCTTATTATTTCCATTTTACAGATGAGAAAATTGAGATAAAAATTAAGACCCTTGCATGAGGGCACACAGTTAATGGCAGAGACAGGATTCATACCCACTGTCTGGTGGTAGTAGATGATCTTAACCACTGTTGTTCTCTTGGGAGAAGCTAGGTGACTCAACACTTGTCTTCTAGATACTTCCTTATCACTCTCTCATCTCTACTGTACTACCCGCCTACTTGAATGGTGCTGGAAAGAGAACTCCCAAGGATTTATAATCCCCAGGAGAGAAAGAGTAAACATTCTTTACATAACCATTGAAAGTACTAAACATATCATGTTGTTTATCTTACAAAGATGAAATGTGAAACCTCATTAATTTTTAAATAGCATAGATTTAGTAGCATAGATTTTCACCAAACAGAAGGGAACTGAAATCATTGTCACTTCCTATGTAAAAAGCTTCAGCTATTCCTCAAAGTCTCTAAAATAAAGTCCCAATTTTTCAGCCAGGCAAACTTCATGAACTTACCCCTGCCTACACTTCACACCCCCCACCCGTGCCTTACTGCTCATGCTGCATCCTCACTGCATGTTCCAAATACAATAAAATGCAGTATGCTCTTTAGGGTGAACCAGTGGCATGATGGTTAAGGCAACTGGATCTCACTTGACCAACTGGCACAGTTCTAGTCCTGGACTCTGCAACTTAAAAAACCATGCTGAGCGCATGTGCATGCATGTCTAAAACCTCAAGAGGAGAATAGAGGATAAGAGATTGCAGTGTGGCTATCGCCCCTGGGGGTGCTTTCTGACTATCCCCCTCTTCTCTCAGTCTTTCTTCAGTGAGCACAATTTATAACAAATTTAAAACAAATACAAAACAAACATGTTCTTTTGTGTACCTGAGAATTTGTATAAGATGAACCCTCTGCCCAGAAGTCTCTTCTGGTTTAGGCCTGTCCTTCTGACTTCACTGGCATACATGGTTACAGTAACTATATATATAGAGAGAGAACTATATATATATTAATGCTTTGGTATTTTGGGGCCTTGCTGTCCCTCTAGAGACTACCTCTCTAAGAGTTAACTAATTCTTACAGATAACAAACTAACCAGGGAGCATGCCATTCATACTAACCAACCCAGAGCCCTTACCCCCCACACCCATTGGCGTCTCCATCAGCAGCGCTCAAATAACTGCCTTAATCACTCCAGAACTAAGTACCAGACAACTAGGGACAGCCCTTCTGCCTTGACCAACCACAAGAAAGGCTCTTGCCACATATTTCTCCCTCTCCACAGCCTGCTCCTTGACTAGCACTGGTGCTTCCCCAGGTCCCTCCCACCTCCATCCCTGCCCTATAGCATGGTGTGTGCTTCTTTTGGGATATCTGAATGTCTTTCCAAGGAAATAAACTGATCTTTTGGCCTCACCATACCTAAGTAATAACACAACTTGTACTTTAAAACATGATGAGGTGATTGCTCCTGATTTTTTGCCACCACCAGACCCTGGACATACCATTAATATTTTCACTTTCCACACACTACACGGCAACCCTTCAAGGAACTGTCTCTGCCAATAGTCTTTGAGCTTCCTGAGACACATGCGTGTCTTTGTATTATCAGTACCTAGCCTCCTGCCTGTCACAGCACAGTCACTCAATAAATGCTTAATAGGTAAAACAATTAACTAATTAATTAGTTCTAGAACCTCTGCATGTCACTTCAATTCAAATTGCATCATTTTTCAATTGGCCTTTCTACTTACAACACATATAAATTCAGACACCAAATTTAGATATGAAAATTAAAATTCGATTCATTGGTTCATATAACCCGTTAATCTAAGCAGGAAAGGACAAGCATAGTAACAAATGTCCAAGGTGGAAATAAAATATTATTATTAGGAACAAAAATGTTAGAAGTTCTGAGGAAAAGTAAGGAATGGGGCTGTATTGCCTCAAGTCTATACTATTCATCTCAACTCCATGAATCTGAGGGTTCATATATTTCCATTGCTGATAACTTACAAAAGGAAGAAATCACCTCCATATATTTAAGCCCCTGATATATGGCAATGTGAAAATTGTAAACGATCTCGCAGTGCAATAATTTCAGCTACCATGGTCTTAAAGAAGAGGGGAAATCACATGTAACTGAAGGCCTACTATATGCCAGGGCCCGTCCTAGGTGTTCAATGAAGTACTGAGGATAAGCTTTATGATGATCTAGCACCTTACTGCTGTGGCAGCCCTGTCCCTTCACTGAGACCATGTTAAAGGAGATCCCAGTCTTCCATCAGACTTGAAAAAAGAACTAAATTCACTTGTGGAGTTAGTCTTATTGGAAGGCAGTGAAAGAGAAGTCCCAATATAGTGAATGAAACAATTCATACCTCTATTGGAAGAGAAGAGAGAAGCATTACAGAACAAAAATGAGAAGGTTTCAGTGTCTGGGTTGAGACTGTGGGTCACCCAGCCTGTACACCGGACAGAATGCTAAGAGGGGTGGCTTAGAGGTAGGAGGTGTCAGGGTTTATAGCTATGCTTCTGCTTCCTTGTCTTCAGCCCATACTAGAACCATGTCTGATTCATGTTTTATACTCAATCAGTATCTGTTGAATGAATGAATGAATTAACATTTTTCAAACCATTTAAGTTGCTATTTAAGTCCAAATTTTAATGCAAAACCATCTGGTTGTGCTGCTGACATACCCATGTTGGGATCTCATTAAAATGGACCCAAAAAGAAACAGCTGTCATGGCTCTTGTCTGTCATCTTAAGAGAAGTAGCTGTCTATTTGTAGAATGACAGGAAAGGTGGTTACATCCGCACTGTCCAATAAGACATAGAAGGCACTACAAACAGAACATAATGTACGGAAAGCCAGCAGCCTGTTTTTGTTTTTTGTTATTAATGTTTTGTGTCTCTACCGGCACTAGGTTGGCCAGTGGTTTCCAAGCTGTGCTTATTGTCTGAGAGGGTGACCTCAGTGGCTGCCTCAGAGAAAAGGAAAAGATCTGTGTTTTTCACTTCCACGTCATTCAAAGTAGCTCCAATTTAATTTATTTAATAAGCCTCCAGGTAAGATTTTAACAATAAGAATTAACAAAGTTTTTTTTGTTATTGTTTACTTGTGTTTAAGTTCATTATGTGCTAGGGTGTAAATGCTGACATTACTACTTAAAAACTATGTGTCCTTGAGGAAGATATTTTGCCTACCTATGCCTCAGTTTCCTTATGTGGAGAAGGTCATAACAGTCCTATATATCTGAAAGGATTGCTGTGAGAATTAGGTGTATAGAAAAATGCTACATACGTATTAGTTACTCTTATCATTATCTCATTTAATCCTTCCTCTAAGGAAGTCAGTATTACCTCCTCCCTTGCATAGATGAGACAACTGGGGTTTAGACAGATTTAGTCTCTTATTTAAGGTCACAGTCTGTAAGTCCTAAAGCTGGGATTGACACAGATCTGGTCCACAGTGGATCTTGTACCCATAACCTTACACAGAGGTGAACTGTGTGGGTTACACGGAGGTAAACATGTGGTTCCACAGATTAAAAAAAGAATTAAATTAGATCACACATTTAGACTGTTTGATGAGGAGGCAAGGTTCAAATAAAATCCCCTATTTCAAATACAATATACAATGTTTTTAAACAGAAGTATGGAGTCATAAGAATTATAGAAATTTGTGTGGGAAGAGAGGCAGAAAGATACATATGCGATCAATCATGCCTTTTACATTAGCAGAAATATCACAAGGACACTCAAGAATGCACTTTTAAATTCATTTTGAAAACTGACTAGTTTCCCCTCCTGCAGCTGCTACCTTTTTTATTACATGCTATATTAAAAGCACACACAAAAATATGCCTTCCTTCCTCAATGCGGATAGCATCACCCTTGACTTCCTGGTCTAGCCAGGTGCCTGGGGAGCTTCTCAGCACATATTCTCATTCAACTTCACATTGTTACATTGAGTCCTGCAGGGATGGTCCTTTATCTTTAATAGTTAAAGGAAAAATCTCTTTCCTTTTAGGAAGGTCATAGTGTTTGCCCCTATTTGTCTTTCCTCATTTTACTTTGAGACATTATAAATAATAAAACAAAAAATCAATTTCTGATGTGAAAAGCTTCCTTTTCTGAAGTTCCCTGGCCTTTCTTCATAGTTGTTGGCCTACCCGCAAATACTCCACACTTAGCACGTCTGTGGGGTTTGCAAATCCCCATCTCAGATCAGCTGTTTCTGTTGTACCTTGCCAAGCTGTGTTGTAGTAGCAAGAGCTCCTAAAAGGAAGGCAGAAGAAGGACTGAGCTCAAACCCTGTTGGTACTAAATGATTGCGTGACTTTAGGCAGGTTACTTAGCTCTAGGTCCCAATCTTAACAAAATTAAGATTCATTCACGCACTGTCACATTTACTAACCACCTACTGTTTGCTAGGCGCTGAAAAACAAAGATGAGGAGTGCAAAATATTGAAATTCAACTGCTCACAGTCGACATCAGGAGACAGATTTCTAAATGAATCAGTAGTGAGAGAAAAGAGAAAGACTTTGACAAGTTGTTTCTGTTTGGAACAGCAGCTGTGGAGGCAGGAGGAAATGACCATAAAAAAGAGATGCCCAGTCTTAGTTGGTAGCCACACATTTTGCTTCCTCTCAAGGTTGTTGGGAGGTGTGAATGACATAATGAATTTGAATCCTTTGAAAACTCTGAAGAGCAATTTCCTAGTGCAGCAGATGCTGTTGGTGCCCCGCCCCTATCCCTGAGTCTCTGCCACTTCAGTGCAAACTGGGGACTTTAAACTTCTAGCACCTGTGTGTCTGCCTGAGTGATTTTCCCAGTCTCCAGGGCCCTCCTGCTTTGCCACCTGTGCAGCAGGCTCTATGTGCCAAGACATCAAGGCCCACACGCTCCAACCAAAGCAGCCTCTACCTTATAAATACTACCAACCCTTACCTCTTAGGTGGAATAAACAAAGCCTGAGTTCTACATGGGCTGCAAGGACTTTGCCAACAGTAGTAATTTGCTTGATGATGTAACGCGTATGGCTTCCTTTCCTGTATCTCTCCCTACTCCCTCAATGGGGTTTCCTTCACTTGCCAAATAACACTGCACGTGGGTCTTTTATCCCCAGATATGCTTCTGAGAGAACTCAAACTAAGACAAGATGTAAGCCATTTTTTAGTATTATTCCATATCATTTTGAAGTGTGGCCAGAATTATACATGCTATTTTGCATGGAAAAAGCACAGCTTTGTATTTGTAAATCCTCTTCTGCAAAGTTAGGACTTGATCCACTTTAGCCATGTAACATAATACCTGCCTAAGAATTTCTTGAATCCATTCTGACCAACACTGCTCTGGCTGAAGCCTTTATCTCTCACCTAAATTTTTGCAGCATTTCCTAGCTGCTCTAGGACTTCAGTCTTTCCCCACAACAAATCCACCCCTCTTGCTGTCTGTCTCCAGCGACATTCATCTAGAAAGCAATTCTGACCACACTACTCCTAGCTGAGATAACACTTCTGTGTAAATTTATAAAGGTTCCTGTTATTTGTAACATGTTACTCCTATCTACTGGAAAGTTGTGATTACATTTTGAAATCTGTTAAAGTGCTTGAGGGTCATTTTCAAGGATATTGACTAAATAAATATGCAAATCTGCAATGTCTATGAGTGCCACCCACTTACATGTGCATCCTCATGCGTTGCACAACCTGCACAGATGTGCAGAGCCATCCTGGTTCTGACTACTCCCTGTCTCTGTCAGGAACAGCTTGTGTGTTCCTGTACCTATTACAAGGTCTATGTGTCTATGTGTCTATACCTCTGTTGATAGTGTCCCCTCTTGCCTACAACTATCCTTCTCCTGACCTGTTTCTAGCACTCCTTTAAAACCAGCTGAGCATTTCCCCTTTGGCAGAAATTGTATTTGAACCACTTTCTCAGGACATGTGTCAGTATTTTATTCCTTTTTATGGCTGAATAACAATCTATTTTATGAATACACCATATTTGTGTATCATTCATCAGTTGACCAACATTATGTTTCCTCTTATTGGTTATTGTGAAAAATGTTGCAGTAAACATTTGTGTATGAATTTTTGTGTGGTCATGTTTTTATTTCTTTTGGATACATACCCAAGAGTAGATGGGTCAGGTGGTAATTCTATGTTTAGTTATTTGAAGAACTGACGTTTGTTTGTTTTATTTTTTTTAAGTTTATACATTTTCTTTCTTTCATAAGAAAGTGTATGCATATGAAAGAGAGCATACACACGAGTCTAACCATGCAGTGGCCCACTTCCCCTAGTTCTTCAGCCAGGCAGGATCATGGGTGTGCACCTAGTATATTTCAGATCAACTCAGAATCTGAAGTCACAATCAGCCATGTGGTTTCCAGCACTGTATGTCAGTAAGCTACCCACTGCGGGTGGGCCCAGACTGTTTTTCAAAGTAGCTGTACTATTTTACATTTCTACCAGCAGTGTGTGAAGGTTCCAATGTCTCTGTATCTTTGTCAACATCCCCCCCATCACCTTTTAAAAATTATAGCCATGCTAGCAGGTGTAAAGTGGTGTTGAATGTTATTTGAATTTGTGTTTCCCTGATCACTAATGATATCAAGCAACTTTTCGTGTTTTTCTTGGCCATCTTCTTTGGAGAGATGTTTATTCAAACCCTTTGTTCATTTTAAATGAGATTATTTATATTCAATGGTACAGTTATAAGAGCTCTTTATGTATTATGGATGAAAGTTCTATATCAGATATAGATTTGTACATATTTTCTCCCATTCTTTGGGTTGTTTTCTTACTTTCTTGATGATGTCATTTGTAGCACAAGGTTTTTTAATTTTTCAAAACTCCAAGTTATCTATTTAGGGAGAGCGGGGCTAGTGCTTTTGGTATCATTTCTAAGAATCCTTTGCCACATCCAAGGTCATTTATCTTAAGAGTTTTCTTGTTTCACTTCTTACATTTAGGTCTTTGATGTATTTTGAGTAAATTTTTGTTTTTAGTATGAGGTAAGTATTCAACTTTATTCTTTTGCCTATGGCCAGCCAGTTGTCCCAGCACCATTTGCTGAAAAAGACTATTCTTGCCTTATTAAATGGTCTTCGTGTTCTTGTAAAAATCTTGTAAAAAAGTTGATATGGATGTGTGAATTTACCACTTTATGCTAAATCCTATTCTATTGGTCTATCTTTGTGTAAATACCACACTGTCTTGATTACCATTGCTTTGTAGTAAATCTTGAAATCAAGAAATAAGTACTCTCCAACCTTATTCTTCATGTTCAAGATCGTTTTGGTTATTCTGGCTTCCTTGAAATTCCATGTGAAATTTAGAATTAGCTTCTTAGTTTCGACAAAGAAGTCAGCTGGGGTTCTGATAATGATTTCATTAAATCTTCAAGTTGAAGTTGAGTCTCAGTCTATTAAACAGATGTTCCTCTGTTCTCATTGTGACTGTCCATCCTCACAGGACCACATAGGGAGTTGAGTGCTGCAGACTTTGTTAGGTTGATCTGTGTCAGGGACTGGCTGCTGTGTTTAGAAGGGCCATGAGGACAGAGGGTCTCGGGAGGCTGGTTAGAGAGCTGCTGCAGAGTCTGGGGGAAGTTGATGTAGATGCACCTGGTCAGAGCCCTGGAAATGCTTAGAGAGGGCTGGCTTGAGGGCAAGCTTGGGGGACATGGTGACAGATTTAATGGGTCCTTATGGGTTTACCTTTGCAGTGAGGACTGTCTTACTCTTTTTCTCATCCCCAGGGTCTAGTGGAGGGCTCAGTCTAAAGTCAGAGCATTTTGCAAATAGCAAAGTATGGAATGTGGAGGTTATGAGAGAAAGAGCTTTGCACTAACAGAAAAATAGAAAAATATTGTGTGATATTCAGACAAAAGGACAGTACTCAGGAATAAAAAGGAACAAGCTAGCAACACACTCAACAACACGAACAAATCTCAAAATATTATGCTAATTGAAAGAAATCAGACTAAACAGTATATAATAGATGATGTCATCTGCATTAAATTTGAAAACAGGCAATGCCAATCTAATCTATAGCAATAAAAATAGAACAGTATTTCCCTGTTTGCTTATTGGATTGAAGATAGTAGAACTGCAAGAAAGCTTAAAGGATTTTTCTCTGGGGGATGGAATGGTCTATATCTTGATATCAGTGGTTGTAAACAGGTATATAATTCTGTCAAAATTTATCCAAAAAAAAAAACCTTTACCAAAAAAACCTTCATCAAACTGTACGCTAAAATTTTGTATATATTTTGAAAAACAAAAGCAGTAAAAAATAATCACCTCACAAAAAGGAATGGTCCTTGATTATATTTTCTAAAGATAGAAGTTTAACTATACGCTTGTAGATTAGGACACTTTAGAGTTCAGTAGAAGACTTGATTATGGGAACTCTTACAAAGCTTCTATTTATTCTTTCTTTAACAAATATTTATATTTTTAAATGAGCTTTGATTTAGCTCAGTGCTACCACTTGCTATCTGGGTTACTTTGGATGGATGACTCTGCCCTTCAGTTCCCTCATTTGTGAAAGGGTGGTAGTGCTCATGGTGTTGCTGTGGGGACTAAGTGAGTTAGTGTATTTAGAGCTCTAATTATAGAGCTAGCACATAGTAAGGGCTGGACAAATGCTAATGATTAACACTAGTATCCTCAGTTTTGTGCCAGGCTTGATGGATATAAAGACTAATAGAATATAGTCCCAATTCTAGAAAATACAGTTTAGATGGGAAGATAGATTTAAAAATACATAAATAAATATGACTAAGTACACTTGGTATAATAATACAATGTGAAAAGTGCTGTGAGAACAATGACTAACTGTCTTGGCATGGAAAAGCCCATTCAAAATGAAAATAATTAGCCACTTAAATGAAATCAAGTTAAAGTAATTACTGTTTTTCGGTACTATGGTTCCTATGACGGCTTCTTTTCTTGGCTCCTGAAATTTGGAGTTCTTGGGGCTCAGGCCTGTGACTTCTCTTCTGTGTCAGGGTTCATTCCTAGTGACCTTATCTATTCATACTTGTAATGCCCAGATCATGTTTCCAACACCATACCAGAACTGTGACTGTTTATGAAATCTTACCATGAGTACATCTAAACCGAAATTCCCCATCTTCAGCCCCAAAAACCTGCTTCTCTCACTAAATTCCCCATCTCAGAAATACAGCTCCATTTTCCAGTTGCCCAGTCTGAAAGCCTTGTAATTTTCTTTTCCTCCTCTATCCTTATAGCTTATATATTGTATCTTATATCTAATAATTGGCAAATCTCAAATTTAGCCATTTCAAGAAGCACAATGACCTTCTCCCACTCAGACTACTTCAGTAGCCTTAACTGATTTCCCTATTTCTGTTCTTGCTCCCCAAAAAGCTATTCCTAGTACAGAAGGTAAGTGATTTTTCTAAAACATTAATAATCCATTGACTTTGCCTTAGCTAAACCCTCTAGTATGTTTCCTTTCCACTGTCCGTTTCATGGTCTGAATGGTTGAGGAACATCTGGCCCTAGACTACCCTTCTGTCCTCCTCCTCATCACCCTCTTTTTGGCTTCCTCCATTCTAGCCACACCAGCCTCCTTGCTGTCTCTTCAACATGCCATGCAAGCTCTTTCCTATCTTGCAGCCTTTGCACAAGCTGTTCCTTTTGCAAGAGATGCCCTTCCTCCAGATAGCCTCACAGCTCACTCTCTCACTTCATTCACTTCTCTGTTCAGTTGTCACCCTCCTGGCTGAAACAGCTCACCTACCCTAAACTCTTACTTCTGATGCTTGGCTTTTTATTATATTAGTTTACTGCCCTAATATAAGTGTAAGCTTCATGGGACAAAGCCTTTTCACGGCCTTTTCACAATCCTAGGGTCTAGAATAATGTATATAGTAGAAAATAAATTGATATTTGCTGAATAAAAGAATAAATTATTATCACCTTAACTTATGCAAAGCTTCACAGTTCACAGAGCAGTCACATAAACAAGCCCTCCAAAAATTTGTGGAATAGGCTTTGTTCTATCTATTTTAAAGTTAACAGTCTGCTTAACGTACTTTTGAGTCCCTTGCTCAAGGTCATGAAGCTATTAGAAATAAAACTCAAGGCCCAAATGTGGTGCAACAAATGGTAGGACACTCCTGTGTAAAGCTGGAGCAATATGGAAGAACCAGATTCAGTCCTGGATCAACTCCGACAGGCTGGGTGTGGGGGCATATGCCTGTGGTCCCACCTGACTGAGAAGCCGGGGCAGGAGGATTGTGGCAAAAATACCTCTCAAACATATCTCTCTCTCTCTCTCTCTCTCTCTCTCTCTGTCTTTTTCTTTTTTTATTTTTATTTCCCATAGAAAGTTTATAAAATAAACAAAAAACTAAGCTCAAGTCCTAGTGTTTTGCCTCCAAGCCCAGTTATTAATTATAATCATAAAATTCTTCTAACAATCTTTCAGTATTACTCTAGACACTTGTCATTTAACTTTCACAACCATGCTTTGAAGTAAATGCTGCTGTTTTTTGAAGATGCAGAAACAAGGGTACAACTAAGTAATAAGCCCCCAAGGCCACAGAGCTGGTAAGCTGTAGTCAGGGTCTGGGTCCTGACAGCTGGTTTTAGGGATTTGTTCTCAACCGATGAGCCCATTAGGCATAGCCTCTGAAAGGAAGTACACTAAGAAACACAAATAGGCAAATATTAAATTTGTTCACTGACTTTCTGCCATTATTAAACGTTTTGCTTTCGTTGCATTTAGCAGAACTTTCTTCTTTTTCTTTAGGATCCTCAGGTGGAAAGCAGTTATACCTCAAATGCAGTTTAGACTGTGCATTCTGCGTTTGCCTGTTTTTGACATGTTTGAAACGTTTGTTTCCAAGCTGAGAAGTCACTCAGGAGTTATGGGCAGGGCTCAGGATTTGCAGTTGTCTGTCTTCCTTCTTTGATAACTCTGTGATGTCTTTATGGCCATGGTATAGGCTGGCTCTCTCCCCAAGTTTCCGATTCCACCCTGCTCCTTTATCACCCTTGGTACACCTTGTTTCACCAATTCTCAGCTGCATTCCTTCACAGAACCCACATTGTGGAGCACTCAATTTCTCTCCCATTCCTTTCCTTTCCTTTCTTAAAAGTAGGAATATATTTTATTGGATGTGATGGCACCAAAGGTAGAAATGTGGCAAAATTTTAAATGGTGAGAAATCCATCTACCTGGATTTAGAGAAGCAAATTGTGATTCTCCGATTCACTTCATATTGAAAAGTGCAAGTTAGATGAACTGCAAAAGCTTCATTGACTTGTCTTTTTGCCTGCTCATCTCTAAGTCAGTCAAATGTTTGTCAAAGCTGTCTGTTTTCTGTCCTTTCTGGTTAGTCTAGCCATTAACTTACAAGTGTGCATAAAGTTACATGAACATAAATGGATGACCAGAAATATCAAAGCCCTCAGACCTTAAAAAAGCAGGCAATCAGAAGCTGAAAAAAAATCAGGTATGCTGATCATTCCTAGTTCTTTGTAACATCAATGTTCCTAGCACCAATCTGGAATAGACTGTAGATTCCTGGGGGACAGCATGTGGCCCTGGTATCCCAGATACCTAGCACATAGTAGGTGCTCAACAGACCAGGCACTTAACATAATAAGTGCTTGATAACATATGTTGAATCTACACTACTGTCTTTTAATGCCTATTCATGGACTTGACTGAACACACACACACACACACACACACACACACACACTAGGTTATGAGCCCTTAGAGAAAAAGGTCTGTGTCCTATTCATCTCTACATTCCCTAACAGAGAGCCATCAGGTAACAGGTGATGCACTAAATGGTCATTGAACTGAATTAACTTCTGTTTCTTGCTACTGTATCTTCCCTCCCCCACTCCATCATGTCCATTTGGCTTTCAGGCCCCACTGTCTAAAACTGTTGCACCAGTCTAATCAAATATCAGACAGCTAGAGACCTTGAAATCATTCAAATTAAGCTCAGAATTAAATTTTTAAATGTACTCTGTCCATTTCATAAGTAGATTAGCAACTGGCTAACTGCTATCCCATGTGTGTTTGGGCGGGGGAGGGGGGAGCATAAGCCTTAATGAATTCGATCAGACATACCGTGTAACAGATGTCCAACATGCCACCATGAGCTTAAATCATAAATATGATGCCTCTGTTTGGAATGGCAAAATATTTCAGAAATGTTATATTGATCACTGGCCATTTCCTAGATGGAGGGGGAATGATCCTGAAAAATGCAGGAACTACTTCTAGAAGCAGCTGAAAAGGAGCCCTGGAGAAACACAGATAATCTGGTTGCAATGATTCATCAAGTTGATCCTTTATTTCATTAATTTGAGTGTCAAGTACAACCATACACTAAAGAATTGCCAAGACCTGATAAGATTCTCCTCCGGCTGCTGCTTTTCCTACCCTAACAACTGGTACTATTCATGCCTAGAGCACAAATTGAATAAATAGATTCAAGGCTGGCAATGTTGGACGGTGTTTTGAATTTTCGTTTTTCCCTTGAAAGGCTGAATCTCATGCATTTCTTGCAAACACATTGCACTGATATTTACTATGGCACCAATAGTTTTAACTGTCTGAATACTCTGTATGGAAAGGATGTCTCATAAGTTAAAAATAGTTTTTGTTGTATCATCAGTCCAGCAACAGATTAGTGAAGATTAAAAAAGGATTGTAATGCCTTTTTTGGCCTTGAGAAAGCTCTTATTATGCCCATGGTTCAGTTGGCCTGATGATCATTTTCATCTTAATGTCATCTTTAACATTACACCGCTACAGGTGAGGTGTTAAGTAGTACATTAAGACAACTCTCTTCCCTGAGCAATTTCACAAGAAATATGTTTTTAGCTAAATTAGACATTTAACAAATGCCATTGGTAATTCAATTCAGGGAAGACAGTAGCCTTAAAACAGGCCATTGATATGGATTTCCTAATAGAAAACAATATTTTTTTTTTTAATTTTAATCCAAGATCCAAACGTGAAGTGATGTTCTGCCAGAGCAGTAGTCCGACATCAGGAAAGCACCAAAGGCTTTAAGATTCTTGTAAAATAAGCCATAAGCACTTTCATTTCCAGCAGCCAGAAATTCTCCACTGAAATTAGGAAGAGTCCAGTTCATGTGGATGTGATGCGCTGAATGTTTTTAAAACTTTAAAATTCCTAGGTGAACACCAGGAACCTCAAAGGGCAGATAGGGGGAAAAAAAACCGTAATATTTAAAGTAAATAATGAATAAAATGATTTAGATGAAATATTATGATCTAAAGATTGCAGGAGAACAACTAAAAGTAAAAAGAAGGGAGAAGAGAAAATTAGAAAGCTTGCAACTGGAAAACTGAACTAATAACAATTTTTTAGGAAAATTAATTACATGATAGCTTTCTCCATGCTATAAACATAAACTAGAAAGCTATAAATTGGCCTATTGACATTTAGGAGGTTGACATATTTTGACAAAAGCATAAAATAGAAAATTTAGTTTGCAAATTTTCCATTGGCTATCACGTCCAAAATCCAGTCAGGCCTCCTTCCTTTTTCACTTGATGATTTCATAAAAGATACATAAGCCTTCGGACCGAGAAGTCGGTACACTGGAACGGTTAACTCTCTCGCCCCAGAAATTTCAATCTGCTGAAAAGATCATTATTTGGGGGGAGGGAGGGGTGATGGAGACGCCTTTAGGACCCAGCAGGCGGCGGCAGGCGGCAGTTGTGTAGATGACTGAGAGACTACGAGGGTCCGGTTCAGTTTTAATTCTCTCTCTAATCTCTGCAACAGCAGTGCTTCCAGGGTCCCGTGGCTCCCGCGCGGGCTCAGTCGCTGCCGGCAGTCGGGCGAAAATCAGAGCCGTCTCCGCCTCAGCACCCACCATGGAAACCATCCAAGAAAAAGTGGCTCTGGACGCGCGTGCCTGAGGATTCCGCACAAAAGAAGTGCCCAAAATGAAGACCCTGATGGTGAGTCAGTTGTTGCAACTACACCGAGCAGAGGCAGGGACCCCCTGGCTCAGTCTCCCCGGGGCGCACCGGGAGTCTAAGGGGTGCCTAACCCTGAGCCGCGAGGTTGCGTGTTACAAAGGGACAACTTTCCACCTGCTCCGCATCTCCTCCCGATTCCCCAGCTCTGCCTGGCTCGGTATCCCAGAACCGGGATAGGATTCAGCTCTTGGATCTCGGGCCAAAGGTCCGAGGGACCGACGGAGAGCTGGAGAAGCAGTGGAGTAGTGGGCAGACTGCTCCAGGAACCGGGGATGCCCGAAAGCAACAACCTGGCAAAAGCCAAGAGGGGCGGGGAGTGGGGGACCTTTGCATACTTTCTTGGTTTGCTTGTCGTATTTCAAACTTGCAAGGCTCGCCGAGGTAGAGCCGCGGGTGCCCAGTAAAAAGGGTGCAAGGGCTACAGATTCCAGCAGCTTAGCTGGGGCAGAGGTTCCCCTCCCCGGAGTGCGAGCCCACCCCTGTCCTTGCCGGCGCGCGCTCTTCCTCCTGCTACCGGACGCACCTGCCCTCTACCGAAAGATCTGGGCGGCGGCGGCCGAGGGCAGTGACGCGCCGGCAACATCCCTGCAGTACACGCCGGGATTGTGCTTCCTCTGCCCGAGCCGAGCGCCGCGGGGCTAGGGTCTCCGCCCGCCCCCAGGCCCCCAGCCCCAGGACTTCCCATGCTAGTCTGACCGCTGCGCGGGCGTCCCTGCCCCGCGCGCTCCTCTCGGGTCAGTGCTCAGCGGTTCTCCTCTGCTCTCTCCCGCTCGCCCGCAGCGCCATGGTCTGGCAGTGTGTTTAGCGCTCACCACCATGTGCACCAGCTTGTTGCTCGTGTACAGCAGCCTTGGCGGCCAGAAGGAGCGGCCTCCGCAGCAGCAGCAGCAGCAGCAGCAGCAAACGCCGGTGACCGGCAGCGCGCAAACCGCAGCGGAGAGGGGGC
>NW_006159638.1:3215065-3231686 GCF_000334495.1 Tupaia belangeri chinensis
ACAAGGTGACGGCTCACCCACCAGCCCGCCCACCCGCCTCACAGCCTGGTGATCCCGCACACCTGAGCCTTCCCCCTTTCCTGGGACTGGGAGGCGCCGTGAGTAGGTGCCTGTTCGGAAGCTGGAAGGGGGAGTGAACCTGCTCGGGCCCGGTGGGCTAGTTTCGACTTGGTATGAATTCCTATTTGGTGAAGGGTGCAAAGTTTTTCAGGAAATAGGGGTGAGGTGACCGGACCCTATAGCCTAATGACTAGCAGGAACAGGCCCTGGTCCTGGAACCGCTGATCTCCAGCAGCTGCTGGATGTCCGATTCTGAAGCCTCGGGTTTGGCCACCAAGTCGTGCCCTTGCGGGAGGAAGCCGGATGGCGCGGGTACCAGCCTGAGCATTCCTCCCATCGGGAACCCGAGGGTGAGACGCAGCCGCTGCTCAGGATCCCGGGCTCTGCTCTGATCTCTCCTCCGGATTACCCTGGCTGAATTTACTCAGCCCTAGGGAGCGGTGCACAGGCAGGCGCCAAAAGCTTGAGGCACAAACTCAGCCTCTATTGGCTTGAAAGCCTGTTTTCCTCTGCCTTCCGGGAAGCTGCTGCATGGCTTGGCTAATAATTAATAAGATGAATTTTTAAAAGTCGAGTCTCTTTTCTCTGGAATAGTAAATCTCTGGTTTCAGTGTGTGAAGCTTCTGGGAGAATCCTAATCAAGTTCCCTGATTCTTAACATATTTTAATATACTTCAAGTGTCTCTCATTATTTGAAGCAGCTAATGTGTTTTTATTAAAACAGAGTTATATTCTGTACCTGCTCTATAAAGCTAGATTTCTGCGAGTCTTGCAACTCTTCTAGTTTTTATTTTACTATATTTTATGATTGTGAACCAAAGTAATACTCAGTAGATGCTACTTTCTGTTTAAGAAAAAAATGGTCTTAGTGTGCATGAAAAAGCCAAATTTGTTTCGTTTTGTTTTTGTTTTTGTTTTGTTGAGGGACAAAACCTGTACCATGCATAATGCTAAGGTTGTGGAGAACGAACAGTTTAAGGAGGGGCCCAGCGCTTCTGGATCTTTGCATGTCAAAAGGAAAAGCTACATGTCATGGAATGGGTATAGATAGGTACCCTGAAAGACAGAAATGTGTAATAAATGCTAGATGTACACAGTGGGGTGGGGTGTGTACAGAGACGAGAAAGAGCACTCACTCCCCTGAAGGATCAAGAAAAGTTTCTTGGAAAAGGTGGAACTTGCACTGAAAGCAGCAGAAGGAGAGAGCAATTCTATCAGAAAGGTTTTTTTGTGTTGTTTTTGGGTCTGTGTGTGTGTGTGTGTGTGATTTCTTTCTTTTTTTTTTTTTCTCTAGCCAAGTGGGAATAGACTCTTCAAATCCAAAAGCAGAGGACCATCAATTTGACAATTACAGCTTCAGTTTTCTCACTTAGTAGTTGATTGATTGCTTACTTTGTATCTGCATGGGCCAGCAAGAGATAAGGGCTGAAGTTCTAGGAAAGTTTAGACATCCGCTTCTGACTGTGGATGGATGTGGTGCTTATGTGTAAGTGGTATATGATGAATATATTGAATTCGTGGATTTTCATGGCTATTGCTGTGTGGAAAAGGCTATCTAACACTCATGGAGTTTTGAGTAATGGGGGCATCAAAAGGTAAATTTGCTGAAAGCTTTCATTTGCTTTCAGGAAGATGTTCCTAATACTTCCTTCCTATGTTCTATTGCTGGACAGACACCAGCTAAGAATATTGATAGCTTAATGTGAAGTATGATGTCTTTATGTTTTGTTTTCAAAACAAAGTTTATTCACACGAATATATTTGATTACATTTTAATGTATCAGAGCCTTATTTCATTAAAATGAAAGACTGCCCTTTTCTACTTTAGAAAAATATTAACCTGTTTACATTAAAATATGAAATAACCTGGTCAGCCATGGTGGCACAGTGGTAATTCAACACTACTCACTGCCAAAGCCACATGGGAAGGTTCCAGGTTCACATTCACATCCCTAGGTCTGCCTGTGTACACTGGGTATGCATGCCCCTAATCCCAACTGACTAAGGCTGGGGATGGGTTAGATCATAAAGACTTTAGTGGTTTTTCTCCCTCTCTCTCTCTCTCTCTCTATCTATCTATCTCTCTCTCTCTCTCTCTCTCTCTCTCTCTCTCTCTCCCTGTCTCCATCTCATGGAAATAAATAAACATTTAAAACATTTAAATAGGGACCAGCAGATGGTGTAATGCTTATGTTGCTGGACTCCAGTCTACTGTGGTTCTAGTCCCAAATCCAGCAGCTTAAAACTCACGCCAGGCGCATGTGCATGCATGCTCAAAATCCCAAGAGAAGAATGGAGGAGAAGAGATTATGGCATGGCCATCCCCTGTCAGGGGTGTTTCTAACTTTGTGTCTCTCTGTCTCTGTCTCTCTGGTGAATACATGTGCCCTACAGCAAAAATCTCTCTCTAGAAAAAAAATAAATTAATAAACATTTAAATAGTGAGTTTTCTAAACTGTGAGGTACTATGTGAATTATAAATATGTAAAAGTCATTGAAATACTTTGTAGAGAAAGATCTTTGCAGATAATTGCCTATATCAATGAAATTACTTCATGGAAAATTTACATCTCACAGAATTCCATACCCAAAGTTAGCAACAGAGTTTAACCTATCCCTAGTAAAGGAATAAGTGCAAATATTAACTCTACACCTTCTAAACACTATCCCAGTTGTCCCAGAGAACTAAATGTAATTGTGCTCAAATGCACTCATTGACCCTCTTTCCTGCTATTTAGCTGATTGGAAATTGGGCTGTTTCATTTCTGGTGACTCTCTGAAGGCACGTTTATAAATGTTATTTGTGTCCTCTCCAGAATTTGTTATTTGATTACATTTTATCTGAAGTCTTCTTGTACTCTTGCTTAGGTAGAGGTACAATATTTGTTAGAATTTTGCTAGTGTTTTTTTTTCCCAATTAATACAGAAGAGGATAAGAAATGAAAGCCTTTCAATTCTTTTTCTATTTTTTATATGATGCCAGATGACACTCTGATTGCTAATCTTTTTTTTTCTTTCATTCTCAAATCAGGCCACAGAAAAATTATAGGATACACTGAATGTGATGACCATCAAGCCATATGCTGCTGCATATTGAATCAGAATTCCAGCAGACTTTTTATTTGCCATTGATTTATAGAGTCTGGAGAGAGTTACAGATGCCATTTAGGAAAATGTTCACATCTCCGTAGCTGGAGGTCCCAAAGACTGATAAATATGTAGTGTTTATGTTCAGTTAGATGATGGTATTAATGTTCTAACTCCAAGATTAAATTCAACAGGTGGTCCTAATCCCCAGCACCTGAATTTCACAAATTACAGCCTGTCTGCGATGATAGTCTTGTTTCATACGGCTGCAGACTGAATTACTGTTGAGATTAAATCACTGTGTGCTCTTGTTGAAAGATACTCTGCAAGTCAAGTCAGTGATAAGCAATACGTGTTGAAGCTTCAAACATCACTTTCCATGGTCATACTCCCTGCTGCCCCTCTTACAAACGATATGAACTGCAATTCTAATTTCAGTATGACTAAACGAAGGCTACCCAGAGTTTCCTAGGATAATGAAGACATTTCGTTTTCTGCTATATTGAGTTCTTCTCTTTTTTCCCAATTCTCCCCAGACCTTTTTCTGCAAATGTTCCAGCAATTCATTTCCACTGGGTTATATGTCTGTGATGGTAGCTACTGTATTTGTATTCTGCCATGACTCTTCTCATTTTTGGAAGCCATTGATATCTCACCAGGTTGCCCAGACACAAGTGAAGTTAAGTTCCATGAGGTTGGGAACTTTCTGCAGTTAGATTTGCAGTATAATGTATAACCAAATTAAAACACACACACACACACACGCACACAATTAAATCAAGAAACTCCAGGGTAAAGCTCCAAGTCTTGTAGCAGAGTGGAAGGAAACATGGAACGCAATTCAGTTTCTGGTATGGATCTGGCCCGGATAGATAAAGTTATTTGGCACCTGCTAGACCCTGGGAAATGAAACTGTGAGCTGATTCCCATTTCCAGTGGACAGGACCTTATCACAGACGGCCACTGTCACGTGAGCTGCCCTGTTCTGAGGTGGCTTATGAAAGGGCAGTGATCAATAGGGTCTGAAGCTAAGCAGCTATCTCCTCACTTCAGAAGTAGCCCCCAAGAATGAATTTCACACATACCAATAACATGCTTGTGCTTGATTTTTTTTTCCTTCCTTAAACACTCAAATCAAAACAAATTCAGACAAATCAAAACTGCTTAGTGGTGACAGTACTGTTACTATTAATTGCTGTATTTCTTGTTGAAGTGATGATAAACCAGTGCAAGAACTGAAAAATAATCCAAAACCGAAATAAAGATAAATGCCATCTAACTTATTTTGAAATTATAGAATGAGTATTTCTTCTTTAGAAAAGTATATAGGCATGGCCATCCTGTCTCTCTGTCTCTCTCTCTCTCTCTCTGGCAAGCACATATTTAAAAAAATTAAATAAAAACTATATAACTTCTCAAAAGCTATTTTATACTATTCACGAGGCCATATTTTATAATGTTTGAGTCATCCAATGAAGGGTAAGTCATTTGGATCTGAAGGGAATTTAATTAGAGCTAATTTTCAGTGCTCAGTATTACAAATGTAATCTGCCAATAATGGTAAAACTCTTATCACAAACCATCCACCGAAAGGAATAGTGAAACAAAGTGTGAGGGCTATTCAAAAAGCTTACGGAAGAGGTGTGAGCACTGTGCAGGGATTTCTAATGTGGGGCACCAAAATAACCTCATACTTTAATTCTATTTTTCTATGTACTTCTTGAAGGCCCCTCACATTTTTAATGGATGAAAAATTGTGATAATATGGTTGCTTTTAACTGAAGTGTTTTTATCACATTTAGTAAAGATTTAACCTTTCTTAATTCTGACTGCAAGGTGCATTTCCGCAGCTTCCCACAGGGGTAATCCCTAAGTCCCTTTATCCTCTGTACCTGTGGATAAGTTTGATTGACTCCCTCTCAAGTTTCAGGCATACTGACTTTCTGCTAATTCTTAAACATTCATTCTGCCTCAGGACCTTTGTACTGGCTGTTCCCTCTTCCAGGAAAGCTCTTTCCCAGGATCTTTTGTGTAGCTGGTTCCATTTGGTCATTCAGTCCTCAGATCACATGTCACCTATTTGTGATTTGTGGAGCACACCTTTTAAATAGTTCCATCCTTAATAGTCATTCTTTAACACATTGGCATACTTTATTTTCCTTATAATACTGAATAATATCCAAACTAATATTAAGATTTACTTGTCTATTGTTTTCTTTACCTCAGCTAGAATCTAAGTAGTATGACGGCAAACTGTACAACCGCTGTCAGTTAGACCTACAACAGTACCTGGCATTACTGCACACAATAAGTATTTATTGAAGTAAAGAAGGTAGGAGTGGAGGGAAGAACAGAACTACTTCACCTAATACCAACTTCTTTCTCTATTAAAAATATCAGTGTAGTCTCAAGGCCCCTGTCCCATTTTTCCTAAATTTGTTTTACCAAAATAATCATAATAATGGGGAGGAAGAGGAAGAAATTATTTTAAAATAAAGATCTTTGAGAATGAAATTTAGTAATCTACATTTTAACAAACTTCCTTTATGATTCTTGCCCATATTAGTTTTTTTTAGTCATCACGACATGTAGTTCTGTAGATAATTAATTTCTAGGTTTTTGAACTAATCATAGCCCTTAGAAAATACTCATTGAAGGCCTAATAGTTTCAAAATGGAACATTCAAGAGAAAAAAAACAGTTCCTACCCTCAAAGAACCTTTGATCTAATTGGAGAGAAAAGACAAAGAGGTAGGAAAAGTTAAATAATAAAGAAAATACTGAATAATTATGTGAAACCAAGAAACAATAAATCAAGGCAGTGACACTAAAAAGGAGGAAATTCTTGTGATCTTTCTCCATCTATAAAACTAAGTTAAATAGTATTATTACCTTAGAAGTTTGTAAAGCTTTCAACCTAACATTTCATTATTTATTATCCCTGTGTGTGTGTGCATATGTGCGTGTGTGTGTGTGTGTAAGACATCCAAAGAATGATTTGTAAACATTGGTTATAGAAGCAACTTCCAAGTGGATTGATTTTTAAATTCATAATACTAAGTCTCCTTATGACTTTCTTTTGGCATGACCTAGGGTCTTCTGGACCCTTAAAGATAGCTAACCTGGTTTGCCATTCTCTGTAACAGATGGTGAGCATCTTATCCAAGCTAAGTCTTGTAATTCATGCCATGATGAATGTGAATATAATTGTATTGGGCACATGACAGGATATTTGCAACCAGATTTATCCTATAAGCATGATACCTGTTAAAGAGATAAATTTTCATAACCTCTAGGGTCAGGTGGCAGTGCAGCTTAATTCCTGTCCAGCAAATACTGAGACAAAGGGAGATTAAAGATGAGAAAGGACTTTGAAAAGTTAAAACACATCATTAACCAATAAATCATTGTTGAATAGACCCTATTCACCCCTTATGTATTCTTTCAAAAGCTATGAAGGATATTAGATGGAAAAACAAGGAATTACTATTTCTTAATATCTTTGCCCATACCTATGACTTGATCTAACAGAATTCCCATAGAAGTCATTGAATTTATGATCAAATGATTGATAAAACTTGGAGGCTAGGAGAATTTATGGGAGGTACTCAGATTCTTCTCTACAAGCTCTTGTAGTCTTAAATGCTCAGTCAGGGCCTGGGACAAATAAATATTCTATTGCACACTCCATTCAGAATGGTTTCCTGAATAAAAATCACAGGGATGCATATTCTCAGCTTAGCCAGCCCATCCTCAGGGAAGCCTTCTCTGACTTCTAGCTCAGGTTAGATCAGAGCTCTATGTTTTATCTTCATAGCTGGGATCCCATGATAATATTTATTCTGGTTTATTGTTATTTCTTGTTTAAAATTGTCTGCCTTCCCTGCTAGATAGTCGTCCGCTCTTGGAGACTGGGGTTTTTTTTTCTCTTTTCTGTCTTTGTATTCCCAGCCTTATCATAATGCCTGACATATAATAGGTCTTCAATAAATGTTTATTGAATAAATGAGTATCTTTATAATGGTTTTAAATCTCTTCTAAAGTAAGTCTACCTCAAATGTTTCTGACCATTTGGAGTTACTGAAAAAGAATAAGTTGTGCATTATAAATATCAATTTCTCCTGCCATGATTTGTAGTTCTGTAACTAATTCATTTTTACCTTCTTGTACTAATCAGATCTCTTAAAGCATACTCAGAATTTTAGAGCTAGAAGGAGAACTTAAGCATCATCAAAAGGAATTCATGAGTGGTCACGTGACTTGCCCAAGGTCTGGGTAAGTGCAGAGCTGAGGGTCTCTGAACATCATTACCATAAGAGAAATTCAGTTCCAATATCTTCTAAGCAGTGACTCAACATTATTTGGACAGAATTTATTAAAATGAAGAGCCTGAGCATACCCAGTTATTGGAAAGAAATAAATATTTAAACATCTTATTATTCTGAAATGAATATGAGAATATGCCTCTGGATAGTTAAAAAGAGCCTTCCACTGAAGACTGACTTTGCAAATGGGTGCTCTAAAGGCTGCATAAAATGCCTGGTGCTAATGTAATTGGGACAATTTGCAAATCAGAGTAGATTTTTCCCTTAAAAAGTAAACCAAGCCAAAAGGAGTGTCATGTTTAATTATTTGCAGAAAATGCCATGACCAGACCACTCATTTAGCTGAATTACCTTCTCCACAGTGGGGAAGAAAACATAATCAGGAGACTTAGTCAACCAAGTATTTGAAGAACTGCCCTTCTGCAAATACTGTTGACTCCCCCTAAATTCTGAGGCATACTACTTACTCTGGGATAGAATTACTTTAGGCAAATAAGGAACCATTTTACCTGTGGTAGAGAAAATTAACCTTGATAGTTGTTGTAGCTCAGTATGAAAAGGAATTTTTAAAAATATTCTCTCTTAATGGCTAAGGAGGTGCCTATAGAGTTCCTGGGAACCTCACAGAATCTGAATTTACTCTGGCAGGCTGAAATGCAGAGTAAACAATCTTTTTATATGAAAGCATATTCAGGAAATTAATTGCACATATGGGACATCTCCACTGACTGAACTGCAAGCATTATTGCATTTCTAACGTACAGATCAGCTCATGTTCCTTCCATGCTTCCAGGGCTTCCCATTGCCTTGAGGTTCAACTTCAGACTCCTTAGGAGGGCAAACAGGACCTGCCTGGCCTACTTCTCTACTTCACCTCCCACAGATACCTCAGTCCAGGTCCCCAGAACTCAGCATGCTCTTTCACACTCACCTGCTCTTCCTTTAGTAGGAAATACCCTTTCTTGTTTCATCTTCCAGGTAGAGACTTAACCATTCATTAAGATTCAGCTCAAGGATCTCCTTTCTCAAGTTTTCCTAGATATGGCCTCTATGCAGAGTAGATCCGACCTTCTCTTATGCCATCTGCACATGGGTTGATCAGTCATAGAATGGCTTAGTATCTATATGTGTTAGACATGGCAGGAGGTGGGGGGAATGGGGAAATTAAAATGAAAAACCTAGTCCCTGCCCAGTGGAGGAAACAAATATTATAATTGCTATCCCTTGGTAAATGCTGAAATATTCTCTATATATTATTCATGCCCCTAGTTACACAATATTACAATTGCCTTTGTGTATGCTTATCTCTCTGAGTAGACTGTATCTTCTTGAGGCCAAGAACGACATACTTTATCCATCTTGGTATCATCAGAACCTAATACTTTATCTCATACATATCAGAACTCAGTGAATCTTTGTTGAATATTGAGTTAGCAGAGCCCTGCTGTAATTATGTGCAATATGGAAAATTTTTAACAAGTCTGGCAAGTAGGTTAATCACAGGAAGGACAGAAATGAAAGTATAGGCAGATGGATCTCATGTATGTGACATTCATGTCTTTGATTTCTGCTTCCCCTTTAGATACAGAGTAACATTTGCTGACCATTCCAGAATAGACCAGATGTTGAGATAGAGTTCTGCCTATGTCTGAGGACAGTATGGTAATTTGGGAGGCAGACGACACACCCAAGCTTTTTATTGGTAGTGAGCCTTTGGCAAGGTTACGTAACTCCTATGCCAGACTGAGTCTGTAGAAGAGGAAGTTAAAGTCTAATTATTCATTTCCTCATTTATTTATTTATTTAAATTATTTCTTTATTCTAAACAAGGGCTCACTGTTAGAATACTCATGTCTTAGCCTCCCATGCTGGGCTCTTTTTTAGATAAGAGTCTTCCTATGTTGCCCAGGCCAGCCTCAAGCTGGTGATCCTCCTGCCTTAGCCCTCCTAAGTCGCTAGGATTATAGGTGTATTCCACCATACCTGTCTTTTTAGTTAGACCAGGAATCAAACCTGGTGACAGCCTGCAGGATATGATGCCTTCCACTACTGTGCATAATTCCCTCATATATTAAATAATATTGTGTGCCTACATATATCTGGCATTGTGTTCAGAACATAGGAGGTGATGAACAATGAATAAAGTATAATCCCTGTCTCTACGAAACTTGCATCTATTGGGAGAGATAGAGAAACAGACAAAATTACAGTGAATATTTGGACAGAAATATTTACATGAATGGAGATTAGATTATATCCTGATAGTTTTGAGGAAATCTTTAAAGGTAACTTAGAAGAGTAACTTCCCTAGATTTAAATAGATCACCCTGGCTTCAGGGGAGCATAAATTGGAGTAGTCTGAGGTTATAGGAAGAAGGACCAGTCAGCAGATAGTGACTGTGCTCTGAGTGAGTCACACTGGTGACCTAAGGTTTCTGCCTGCCCCAAGTTTCTGATATTGCCCACCCTGCTGCGTCTGTGCAGTCTAAATGCAGCTTCTCCAACAGCAGAAGGTTTGAGGTTCAAGATTGCCTCTCAATAGTTGGTGAAGAGAGTCTGAGGATGATCCCAGATGGTACTTCAGCTTTGTCTAATTCTGAACCTTGCTGTGCATCTTAATACCACATACCGACTTGAGCAAAACAGTGATGTTATGGTTAGGGTTGACACAAACTGCTTATGGAGACTCCATAATGCACACTGGTGACAACAGGAATTAAACTCTCCACCTGCAGCAGAGCCAGTGGGGATTGGATAAGCATGCTGGCACAGACTTTATTATGCAGTGGCTCTGTAGGTGGTAGGTAGGCCAGATTTGATTCTAGAATAACCTTGTCAAGGATGACTTTGGTGCATAATAAATCTTACCAGGTATAGATCTGTTGGAAGTATGGGGTAGAGAGTGGTTTCCTATCTTTTTATTTCCCACATAGCTATAGAAAGAGCAATTATCATTCTTTTATATCACTTAAGTTTGTTAACAACTTCTAAGGAAAGTAAAGTTTCCATTTCACTTGCATCCAAAGGAAATTGGCCATAAGGTAATATAAAATTTGTCAAGAGAGAATCTGGTTCCTAATTCACTCAAAATCATTTGATTGGGAACAACAACAAAAAAAGTATATATCTGAATGAACTCAGTTTTATGGGGACCATTTTGGAGCTGCTTGGCAATGTCACACCTGCCAGGCTGCTGTCAGGGATATATCCAAGTTGTCTCCTATTACTCAAAGTGGAATCTGCTTCAACTCGGAGCTGAAAATCATAAAACTCATTCATTTCATTTTTATTCCACTCATATGAGTTTTGAATGATCAAAGTGCAGGAAGTGATAACATACTGCTTGTATTACAGAACATGGAACATGAAAAGGGGGCTGTGGGAACTCTATATTCCCAACCACCAACGCCCTAGACACACTAAATGAAGCTTTGTCTTGGTGCTCTAGTTATCATAACCCAAAAATTATGCCCATTATTTTCATCACCAGGTATGTGTGGCTTGGGGCTTAGCTTGAAATGTGATGGGTTTTTAATTCAAAACTTCAGAAACAAAAGTGAGGGAAAGATGTCATGGAAAACAGAATATAGTACTAAATAAGTGTGTGGTAGAGAAGTCTTGTCTTAGTCTGTTTTGTGCTACTCTAACAGAATTTCACAGACCAGGTAATTCACAATGAACAGAAATATCTTTTCTAAATTTTGTATTTAGTTAATTTTGTTTGTTTGTTGTTGTTGTTATTATTATTTTAATTTCACCAGAGAGAGACAGAGAGAAAGAGAAAGTGAGAAAGCAAACTGCCAGGTCCAGGACTTGAACCATGGTTATCCATGTAGGAATCCAGCGCCTTAACCGTCACGTCACCTGCCAGCTCCTGGAAATGTATTTCTTATAGTTTGTAAGATCAAGTCACCAGCATTTCATGTGTGGTGGGGGCTACATCCTCCAGAGAGAAGGAAGGCATCCCTCTTGATCTTTCTCTCATGGCTAAAGGTTGATAGGCAAGAGAGAACAGCTTCTTAGGTCAAGCCCTTTTGTAAGGGTACCTAATCCTATTTACCATGGAGGATCAGCATCATCAAATTACTTCTAATAGGCTTCACTATTTAATGCCTTCCCATTGGCAACATCTAAACTATGGAGGGGATACATTGAAACCATGGCTATAAAGATAATATAATTAGACCCAGGATGAAGAATGAAGACCAAAGGGAAAAAATAATACCAGTTGCTTCTTTCCTGTTATTACAACTCTTTTTCTGGTCATACAGACAAGAAATGATGATTGTGCTCCAGAAAGGCAATGTAAGAGTGGTTTGTGTCTGTAAAGGTGTCGCAGTTATTTGACATATTACGTATGCATATTATTTCATGTGCTTCTGTCTGATAACAGAACATCAATGGGTAGAAGAGTTGTTTAGTCAAAAATAAATCTATCTGACCAATATCCATGCCAACTAGGGAAGAGTGGCTTTTTTCTGGAATAAGCACCATGGTGCCCCTTCAGTTGAGCAGACTTAGGTCCTCTAGGAAGTTATAAATTTCAATAGTGACTAGCCTGCCAAGTAAAGGATCATTCTTAATGGGCCCACGGAGCATTTCAATGGTATCTCAAGTTCTGGAAAGAGGGAAGGATGGAACGGATCCAGACATGACTTTATGTATCTTCCATAATTCTGTGCCTCTCAACAAAACTCAGAAATATTTCATGCCAGCTCTGCCTGAGACCATATTTGAGAGTCTATGGAATGCCTTCTATCTGCCAAAAGGTTCCTCTGTCTCATCCTCACTATAGCATATTTAAAAAGAAATGAGGGAGAGCCAGAGTGCTAAATTTGAAAAACAAGTTCTATCCCTTTTTCAGTTGTAAATGCATATAAGCTCATGGTTTTCTCAAAATAGCAAAAGGTAAATGGGAAAAAAAGTTATTCATAAATCAACTACCAACACATAATTACTGTTGATACATTAATGGATTTCCTTACAGATATTTTCACATATATCAAGATATGACATTATATCCTTCATTCCAGTTTTTTATTCATATAAATTTTATATGTGGGATATATAAGACCAGTGTGATGTTATCAGTGGTATAAAGGAGATATGAGCTCTATTATTAGATCCTACTTATAAAGATTCCCTGGTGGCTTGCTTTCTCACCCCCCCCCAACCCCGTGTCTCTCTCTAGTCAAATTAAAATAAATGAATGGGTAAATAAAATAAAATAAAATAATTCTTTAAAAAAAAGATTTACTTTGTTTAATCATTTAAAACCAGAATTTATTCCAATTAGAGTTGGAATTATTAGGGCATATGTCTTGCATTTATGCTAAATTCTCTACTTACTAGCCCTGAAGGTATTTACATCCTTCTTCTAACCTAACACTCCTTTATTTTAGTGTTGTTTACAACCCTGTTCCATTTTTCAATTGTGGCTATTCCCATTTTTCGTCCCCTGCTTGGTGCTCAGCTACCAAATGTGTTCTAGCAATCATTAGTTTTGTAAATCATTCCCAATAGTCTCTTAATTCTTCTTGTCACTTTTCTTTCAATTCCTTCTAATCAGCACCTACTTGGGGCTGTGGCCTGTGGTAACCTCTTATGGCACTTCCAGGCAACTGTTCAGGATGTATCCCTCACCACTATCCATTTCCTAAAATTTTCATCATCCCAACTAGGAATCTGTAACCATTAAGCACTAAATCCCTATCCCCCCCACCTCCATCCCTCAAAACTTCAATTCTACTTTGTGTCTCTAATAATTTCTCTATTTTAGATATTTCATGTAATTGAAACCATTCAACATTTGTCCTTTTGTATCTAATTTCAGTTATCATGTTTTGAAAGTACATCTATATTGTAGTATGTATCAGAACTTCATTTATTTTTAAGGCTGAATAGTATTCCATTATATGGACATACCACATTTGTATTTCTAGTCATCTGTGGATGAATAGTTGGATTGTTTCCACATTTTAGCTATTGTTTATTTATTTATTCATTTTATGAACAACAAAGACAGAGAAAGACAGATAAGACAGCATCTCCAAAAGAGTCTCAACCCCATGATTTCTTGTGATCTTTCAGTTTTCTAATTCTCTATTCAGCTGGCTCTAATCTGCTATTTAATCATTCCCTCATCCCGGTCTTCGTCCAGCCCTGGATTATGAACATGAACATGCACAGCAAACTCAGTTCCTGATTCAAGTCCAGAAAACTTCTTATGTGGAATTGTCCCCCAGAGTGGCATGTTTTACCTCTGTACTATCATCTGGCCCACCACCTTTTGGATATTGAGAATAATGCTGCAATGAATAATGTACTTACTTATTTTTTACAAGTACCTCCCTTCTTTTTTCCTTCCTTTGTAACTTCACAATAGCACCTGACTCTCCAGTTGCTCATACCTGTAGAGGCTGCCATACATTCAACTGTTCTCACAAAAAAATAAAAATACAAATTAAAAAATTAAAAAATGGGGCCTTTTTATTGGTGGTATGGTGGCTAAGGTGGCTAGATCCCACATGGCCAGCTATGCAGTTTGAGTCCTGAACTCAGCAGAAAAACATGCTGTGTGTGTGTGTGTGTGTGTGTGTGTGTGTGTGTGTGCCCAAAATCCCGAGAGGAGAATGGACGAGAAGAGATTGTGACATGACCATTCTTGCTGAGGGAGTACTATCACACTTTCTCTCTCTTTCCTGTCTGTTTCTCTCTAGTGAGTATATGCACCCTATATCAAATTTAAAAAGCAAAAAGAGAGGTAGAGAGAAGCCATTAATTGCACTTATCGTATTTATTGGTTTAAAACTAATGTCAAAATTTTTAAAAATATAGAAAAAATAGGGGAAGGAAAATGTTCTCATGATTCTACCACTTTAGTGTAAGGAATGATGTAATGTTAGTTTATTTTCTCCAATCTAACACTAATTTTACATGCCATGGCATCGCAGTATTTTTGTCTTTTTCTATTAAGCTTAACAAACTGGATTATTATTGCTGTTGTTTCAGATAGTAAATATTTATGTAGATTTAACTACATATTGCCAATTTCTTTGCTTATTATTCCTTCTTGCAATTTAGATCTCCACTATCTTTCTTCCTCTGAAATATATTTTTTAGTAATACCACTGATGAAGTTGTGTTAATAGCAAACACAGTTTTAGTTTACCTGAAAATATTCTCATTTTGTCCACATAGTTATTTCCTCTCTCAGTATTTTCAAAACCTAATTCCTGTGCTTTCTCCCTGCTATTGTTGAAACTGAGTTGTTTGCTTTCAGGCTGTCATTTTTTAATGTATTCTAAGCCATTATCGCTTTAAGTACATTGTCTCTCCTTTATTTTATTCTCCTTATAATGCTTTATTCACTTGTCTTACTGTACTGTAGTCTGTACTGCTGATCACAATTTCTTGTGATCTTTCAGTTTTCTAATTCTCTATTCAGCTGGGTCTAATCTGATATTTAATCATCCCTTAAGTATATGTTCCCCAACTATTTTGTTTTAATAATTCTATTGAAGGAAAAACCACTGGTGAGAAGATTAAGGTAGCTGGATTTCACATGGCTGACAGGGCAGTTCAAGTCCCAGACCCAGTGACTTGAAAAACATGCAGGCCAAATTCTCAAGAGGAGAATGGAAGAGAAGAGATTGCAGCATGGCCATCCTCCCCTGGGGAGTGGGCGGAGGAGAGTGATTTCTCACTTTTCCTCTATCTCTCTATAGGCTAACACATGTGTCCTCTAGCAAACTAAAATAAAACAATAATAATAATAATAATAATAATAATAATAACGAATTGAAAATTCTATTTATTATTTATGGATTTTTTAAAAATTATTTTGATCTTTTTCCATAGTGTCTTCTACCTCATATATATCTTATTTCTGTATTTGATAACATCAGTATCTTAAATCTGAGCAGGTCTAAGTATGTGTTTTGTTTTTGTGCTGCTTTCACTCAAAAAAGCATTTCTTTTTTTATTAAAGCTTATTTATTTATTTCTTCCATAAAAGAGAAACATACACAGAAATAAACAGAGAGAGAGAAGCACCCCCAACAGGGCCTTCATGCCACAATCCACTCAGCTGGGATTATGAGTACACATACCTGCCCAGCATGCAGAGATCTCAGGACAAATGAGGGACTTCCTGTATGACTTTAGTATCACAGAGCATTGCATTACTCCTATGTTTCTGTGGCTGACCCCAAATAAATCTCTTTCTTTATGTGTTCTGTTTGTGCTCGCCTGAGTATGTGTGTTTATCATAACTCCAAGTTCATTTGGAATCCTTGGGAGTCCTTAGTAACCTATGCTGTAAATGCACACCTCCAAAGAATGATGGTATTTGCTTCTGCCAAGTTCCTTGGGACATTACCAAATAAACACCACTCTAAAATAAGCATAGATCTTCTGCACATATGTTAATAGTGTGAATGTAAACCACTAATCTACAAAATTTTTATGGATTCTCAATCTTTATGATGAAGGGAAGTTTTTTTTCCCCTTTTCATTCCAACTCAAGGACACAACGTATAGGTTTTCTTTTACTTTCCCTGTGCTGACTGGATTTTCCTTTTGCTAGTGTACTCTCTCCTTTAAGGTATGCCTTCCAGATCTCCCCTCATTGCATATTGCTGAGGCCCATATCTCGTGTTCTCCCAAAGTTGAACCAAGGCTCTATGTTAAAGAATCATCAGTTACCCTTAGAGAAAGTGCCCACTCATCATGCCAGATTTGTACTCTAGAGTTTTTCCGGGGGAAGAGGAGGATTTGTTGTTCATTTGTTTTTTTTTGGTTTTGTTTTGTTTTGTTTTGTTTTTTTATTTTATTATCATCATAATCTTCTTTCTATTACACTAGATTACATATAACTTTACATTGACTTCCATTGCTTTTTCAAAAGGGAATGCCATGCATGTCAGTCAATACAGAGATATCAATCTCCCCGCTTTATCATTCAATATCTTTTCCATGCTTTTCCCAATAATTATTATTATAATTTTTTTAAACAGTCAATCACTATTTCTCATTTTGCTTATTAAAGAGACTTCACCCATCATGAAATATTTCCCAGACCGGTTCAGTTGAGAATACTATACATGTCATCATCAACAGGTAATAAACCATATCTATTTCTCATTAACA
>NW_006159638.1:3231727-3232738 GCF_000334495.1 Tupaia belangeri chinensis
TTTTTTTTTTTATACTTTGTTTTTTATTATAAATTTTTTTTTCTCATCACAACACACATATGAATTTTCCATCCAAAATACACTGTGCATTGGCTCAATCAAGCACATCAACATATATGTTCTCAGCAAATGATTTCCCAATTTTTGTGTCCTGCATACCTTGCCTTTTGTTTTGCCATCCTAGGTTCCCCATCCCCACCCTCTGCCATGTCCCATCTTCCTCCTCCATTGTCCCTGACATTCATGATTGCCCTCAATGGCTTCCGCCCCCCCCCATTCAATTGTTCTACCAATGAACTCAATTAGTCTAAGTATATCCACTAGCTAGCACAGCTGACATATCCTTACACATGTATCCAAATCTGATCCTAGGCATAAACCCCAGGGAGTAGAATGAACATATTATAAAGTAGACCCCAGTTGTGTCCATACAACTCTCTTCAGTCATCAAATGTGCATTTTTTTTTCCTCCTGCTTATTACTTTTTTTATATTAAATTATATTGCCTAACACTCATTCCCTGAGTATCATCACAACACACCAAGTGTAGTTTCCCATCTAGGATAAACTACATAGTGTCTTAATCAAGCATGTCGTCACCAATACTGTTCCATTTCTACTTTCATACATATAAATATGTTTTTTATCCTATGTTTGACCCTCAGCCCTTTCCCCCTCTCCCAATTACTCTATCTCTGCTATAGACAGCTATCCTCCAGAGGGGTCATTGAAAATGCGATACCTGCGAGTAGAGGGAGAGGGGTCACGAGTCCAAAGTTTTTAACAATAGGGAAAATAGATTCCATTCAAGGTTGGATCAAGTGTGGGTCTCGTGCAGTTCCGCAACTGTAGGTGAGTCTCCATGGAATACAGTTTCAGGAAAGCAGTTCTGGTAAGCAGAGTTGACCATCAGTTGATGTGGCACAGCGGCCATCTTGTGGTTAGCAGGAGTGGTGTTGTGGAGGTCTGCAGCGTGACTTATCCTCTGGTATCTGGCTTCCCTAAGAATGG
>NW_006159638.1:3232912-3273854 GCF_000334495.1 Tupaia belangeri chinensis
CTTAGCAGGGCCCCAGGGGGGACTCGCCGAGCCCGGAAGGGCCCGGGACGTCCCGTGACCGGACGCAGCCTTGGCGTCCGGCCTTCATTTGTTTTTTTTTATCTCTGAGGATTTCTCTTACTTAATTCTTAACTCAATTAAAAATATCTTTAAAAACATTTTATTCAGTTTTTTTTTAAAGAATTATTTAACTTTATTTATTTTTATTTATTTATTTATTTATTTTAACCAGAAAGGTACAGAGAGAGAGAGAAAGTGAGAAAGCAAATCGCCAGCTTTGGGACCCAAACCGTGGTCAGCCATGTGGGAGTCCAACACCGCTAGTCACCAGACCATCTGCAGGTCCCAGCTTTTAATTAATTCTATAATATAAGTGATCGTATTTTTAAAATATTTTTAAATCAATAAATGGTTATTATAGTTAATTTAGAAATTCAGAACTGTAGAAGAATAAAATAAAACTTTTCAGGAATTTTATAAACCAGAGATAGTATAACTATTGGACTGTTGGAAAAGTCATAGTGCATTTTTGCATAGAAAAAAAAAACAGAAAAAAATATGTCATGACTTTTCCAACAACCCAAAATTATAAACATTTGGAATGTATTCTTAGGATTTTTTTCTATGTACATTTTTGTATAGATAACATCATGCTATATGCATCAATTTCTGCACGATTAAAAGATAGTCACAAGTGAAAAGATAGAGCATTATATAGAAAGGTTAGCAGTAAATTATATCAAGTCTTTCCAGATGAAAGTTTCAATCCCATCATCCAAAACAAAATATTAATTTATAGTAATAATTATCACATATATTTTAAACAATATAAGTGTTTATTGTGCAGACCTTTATTTGTGGAAGTTTAAGTTTTTTGGGAGGACACTTTTTTTATTTCTCTTTATTTCACCTAGGAGTGAAAATGCTGAATTATATGGTAACCCAAAGCTTAACTTTTTGAAGATACAGATAGCAGATACAGTTTCCAAAGAGCCTATACTATTTTAGAATCCCACCAGCAATATATGTCTAAGTTTATCTGCATCTTTGCCAACTTGTTAATATCTGCGTTTTTCTTTTTCTTTTTTTCTTTTTAGCTGCCCTAGTGGATTTGAAGTAGTATCTCATAGCAGTTTTGATTTGCATTTGTCTTGTGAATAATGATGTTGAGCATCTTTTCATGTGCTTATTGTTCATCCATATATATTTTCTGGAGAAAAGCCTGTTCAGATCCTTTGCCCATTTTTAAATTAGACCATTTGTCCTTTTATTGGTGAATGTAAGTGTTCATTATATATTCTAGATACAAATATCATATGAAATACATGATTTGCAATTTTTTTTTCTTTTATCCTATAGCTTATCTTTATCAGTTGCTTCATGGTACATGGTATCTTTTTTCTGTTCTTTTTTTATTTTTATTTTTATTTTTTTATTTTTATTATCATCATAATCTTCTTTATATTACATTGGATTACATATAACTTTACAGTGTATTGCATTGCTTTTTCTAAAGGGAATGCCATGCATGTCAGTCAATACAGAGACATTAATCTTCCCACTTCATCATTCAATATCTTTTCTATGTTTTCCCCAATCATTATTATTATTATTCTAATTATTTTTTTAAAACAGTCAATCGCTATTTCTCATTTTGCTTGTAAAAAGACTTTACCCATCATGAAATACTTCTCAGACCAATCCGGTTGAGAATACTATACATGTCATCATCAACAGGTAATAAGCCATATCTGTTTCTCACTAACGTCCTGCCTCTCTATTGTTCTCTTGCTATCTTTCTCTATCCTCTTCTCTTCACCTCCCCCATTCCACACTGTCCTATTCTCGTTAAGTACCTTCACTGCTTTTATGTCCTCCAATTTTTCGCTCTCTACCATAGAGTGCAGATAGTTGGTATATATTGAGTGGATACATACAATATCTTTCTTTCATAGCCTGCTTTACCTCCCTCTGTTCTTTTTTTTTTTTTTAAAGAGAGATTTTTGCTATAGGGCCTGTGCACTCACCAGAGAGACAAAGACAGAGAGACAGGAAGATAGAAATCACCCCCTAGGAGGGGATGACCCTACCACAATCTCTTCTCCTTCATTCTCTTTCTGGGATCTTGGGTATGCACACACACATGCCCAGAGTAAGTTTTAAGCCACCAGGTCTGGGACTCAAACCAACGGTGGACTATGTGGGAGTCTAACAACATAACCATTACACCATCTACTGATCCCCATGGTATCTTTTTCAAAAGACAGAGTTGTGCCATGTCACAATCCTCCTGCCTCAGCTTCTTAGCTGGGACCATGCATGCCACTGGGCCTGGCTCATTTTTAGACCAGGTTCTCCACGTTGTTTAGGCTAACCTCAAGCTTGCAGTTTTCTTGCTTCAGCCTCCCTGAGTCATTGGGATTACAGGTACATGCTACTATGTCCAGTATTAAGTTGGGCTGAAAATTGAACTCGGACCTCCCCATGTGGTCCCAGGCTGGAGAACACAGGGTTTTAGTAGTGCACCACTGCATCTGAACCTTGATGGTACCCTTTGAAGCACAAAAGTTTTTGATTTGGGAGACCAGCAGTTAGCATAATGGCAATGTTGCTGGACTCCTATGTAGTTGACTGCGGTTCGAGTCCTGGACCCAGTGGCTTAAACTCACACCAGGCACATGTGTGTGCCTGCCCTTAGAGGAAAAAGGAGGAGAAGAGATTGCGGCGTGGCCATTCCCCCTGGGGGGAGAGTTTTCACTTTCTGTTTCTCTGTCTCTCTCTGTGTTTCTGATGAGCACACATGCCCCATAGCAAAAACCTGTCCAAGAAAAAAAAAGTAAAAAAAAAAAAATTTTTTGATTTTGGTGATGCTTATTGTTTTCTTTTCTCACTCATGCTTTTGATGTCATATCTAAGAAATTATCACTTCATGAATTCATAATCATGAGAATACTCCTATATTTTCTTCTAAGAGTTTTATACCTTTAGCTCTTACATTTATGTCTAGTTTAAAAATTTAATTGTGTGTATGATGGGACATAGCGGTCCAGCTTCATCTCTTACATGTGGTTATTCATTTGTTCCAGTATTAATTATTGAAAAGAGTGGTTTCTTCCTTTTCAATTATCTTGCATTTTTGTCTATAAGTCAGAATATATATATATATATATAAATGCGTGTGTGTGTGTGTGTGTATCTATATAAAATCAGTTATAGGATCACTGGCAATATCAGGCATCATGTGTTCTTAACAATCTTAAGACTGGCTTAGACAAGGATTATCACTGGCCATGGAAAAAAAAAACAAGCTGTTATTTCCAAAGATCCTGTGACAGTGCCTGTGTATCTGAGAGCTTGTTCTGTTTATACCACTCAGAATAGATCTGCTTTGTACACTATTGAGTAAGCGGTTAAAAGGTTGTAAAACCTCTCAAGTTCTCAGAGCTCACACCTGCTGTAAGCTTGATTTCACAAGTAGTCCGTGGCCATCTCTAATAATAGAATTCTCGTGAGAATGTTACTGTGGACAAAGGAAAAGACGACACCTCTTTTATTGCCGCTGGTATTATTTAGGGCTTCTTTGTTTCCTAATTTTGTCGTTTTAAAAGATCCCATTTTGCAATAAGCAGTGACACCTTAAAACAGACCTTAAACAGCGAGTCATGTTTAGGACTTTTTTCCCCTTTCATCACAGTGATTTTCCAATTACCTTGGAAGGCATTCACCATTACTTGTAAACAGTGAAGATAAATGTGGTTTCTGATACTCATCTTTATGAATACTCTGTATGTTTATGAATAGGAATCGATCAAAAACACTGTCTCCAATTTTCCTTTCAATTCTGGAAGCATCTAAATGTATTTTTAAACATTCCATCCAAATTAATCTCTCTCTGAAATAAAACATTGCAAGTCTGCAATGAGAACACAGAAGACCCTTTCTCAATAGCATTCAACTGCATATGTTTTAAAGTAGGCAGGTCACTTGTAGCTGATACAGAGAACACTGAGGAAATAAGAAAGAAAAATCTACCTTCTTATATCTGGAGTCCTTTAAGCAACAACCAGGTAAACCAACACAAAGTACACGTGGTCAGCCCAGCTTTCATAATTGAATTTCTCTTTTTAAGTTTTGTACCTCAGTCTTTCCGGTTGTACATAAAAAGGGAGAATTAAATATGCAATTGGATAGTAAGTACTTCTAGCTGCTTCATAAGCCTATCTCCAGAATGAGTCAAAATACATCTTTGGCTCATCATAACTCGTTTGTCCTCACCAGAAGGTGTCATGTGCTAGTGTATGGATCCATTGTAGGAGCCCCTGCTTGTGAGGTTCCTAGATGGCAAAATTCTTTCTGAATATTGTTCATGTATTCACTCTTTAAATTATACCTATAATCCTGACAGCCATAGAGAATATCACAATGAAAAGAAAAAAAAAAAAAAGGTAGATCCTGCTTTCAAGGATTATGTAAGCATTGGAGACCCAGCACTCAGAAGGTAACTTGACCTGTTTGGTAAAAGTTTAAAAGGGCAGGAAAAAAAAGAGGAAAGGTGGAAAGAGGAAGAAATGGATGGATTTGTAGTTTATCTTCATGCCACAGAAATATAGAAGCAGTATATTAAAACATAGACATGGTGTAATCAGCAAGAAGAAGTGAGTTAAGCCCCAGGAACCAGAATAGGAAAATTAGAATGCATCGCTTACGTGCTCTGTCTTTGGAAACAGACCAGATTTGAGTCCTAGATCTGCCAGTCACTGGCTGTCGGTTTGGACAAGTTTACTTCAATAATTTTGAGCCTCAGTTCTCTCTGTAATATAAAAGGAATAACAGTGTCTACTTCTTTGGATTATTGGGAGGATTTAACAAGATAAATGTTACCTTTTTAGTACAATACCCAGAACTCAGAAACTATCAGCCATTAACAGAAGATGTTGTTTATATTCAGGTTTTCTTTAATCCTGAAATGTGGTCATGGCACTCAAATGTGAGCATTTTGCAATCAGTCGTGGATGATAGGCTTTTATAGATGAAAGACAGTGCTGTCATGGAAAGCCTCAGTAGAAGAGACTGTATATATATTTATATATAGATAAAGCGCTCTCTCTCTCTCTCTCTCTCTCTCATCTATCTATCTATCTATATATATATATATACACCATTTGCCTTTCTAAAATCTGTCAAATCTCTCAAGTTTCTCTTTTGACCTTTCTAGAAGCTTAAACAGAAACTGAATCAAGAGAAAAGTTTTTAAAGTTTGCTTTGAATCAACTTTAGAGCTGCATGAATGAAGTCTCTTGGTAACTGACCTTCTGTCAACCCAGAAAGGCCCATTCCAGTGTGCAGAGTATACACTCCCCCCCACCCCAGCCACTGCCCCTATAGCATTAATGTTTGGGATTCTGAGGAGTTTTATGTGGAGAGTTATGACAAAAATCAGTGAAGTGTAAGGAATGAAATCAGGTAATGTGACAGTTTAGAGCATACAAGAAACAGGGAGAACTTTAGGGAAGGTAACTTCCTATCCAGCTGCGCCCAACGGGTGCCCCTTGTGATCATGATAAGCACCCCATAATCACTTGTCAGTAATTGAGGTCTCACTCAAGGAGAAAAAACTTAAAATCTTCCACAATGTCATCTTTTATCTATGCAGCTTTGTAAGTGAAGAGGAGATTTCCAGTAGCTAATCCAAACTGATTGAATTGCTACCAAATACCTTGCAGACGATGGGTGTGTAGTAAAAGTGGGTTGGAGTGGGATTAAGTATCAAAATTTGTGCAAGATGTGAAATTATGTGAGCAAGGGTTAGTGTTTTAACCACAATCATTAGTAATAACCAGGACTTTCGATTTCTAGCTACAATTATTAATGGTTGTATCGATTTCAACATATTGGGAATATCCATTTCTTAAAGAATTCCTAGTGTTGGTCCAGAATTAGAATATACTTGCAAAAGAAGAATGTTTGTCAGGTCTGCCATAAAGAAGAGACAATTATTCAAGTTTTTTCCTAGGATTTTTTTAAAGAGATTTTTGCTATAGGGTGCATGCACTCACCAATGAGAGAGAGACAGAGAAAGGAGCGACATCCCCAGGGGGATGGCCATGCAGCAGTCCCTTCTCCATTCTCCTGTGGGGATTTCGGGTACACCCACGCACACACGCACATGCCCACCATGAGTTTCAAGACACCAGGTTTGGGACTTGGACCAGGATCAGACTTAAGGAGTCCAGCACCTTAAGCACTATGCCACCTGCTGGCTTCTCTTTCTAAGTTTTTTTTTTTATTCTTCTTTTTTTTGTTGGAGTGGTTTTCACTATAGGGCACGTGCGCTCGCCAGAAAGACAGAGAGAGTCAGCGATGGAAAGCGAGAAATCACCCCCCGGGGCAGATGGCCATTCCGCAATCCCTTCTCCTCCATTCTCCTCTTGAAATCTTGGGCACGCACACACACGCCCCTGGCATGAGTTTAAGCCAACAGGTCCAGGACTTGAACTGTGGTTGACTACATGGGAGTCCAGCGATACTAGATATTTGCTATCAAAACCAGGTTGTGTTTTTTTTTTTTTTTTTTTTTGGAGAGGTTTTCGCTATAGGGCACGTGCGCTCGCCAAAAAGACGGAGAGAGTCAGAGAGATAGAAAGCGAGAAATCACCCTCCCCGGGGGATGGCTTTCTTTCTAAGTTTTATTAAGTTCCCTGATACCTGGTCCAAGTATTTGAATACGCTTACATTGGACAAATTGAAAGTAAGTGAACAAATTTATACCAATTTCAAAAGTGAACAAATTTATACCAATAATTATCATTTCAATCTTCCATTTTTACACTTTGCAAATAGGAATAACACTTAAATATATGTTCTTTTTTTTTTTTTTTTTTTGAGAGATTTTTGCCATAGGGTGCGTGCGCTTGCCAGACAGAGAGAGACAGAGAGGCAGAAAGTTAGAAATCATCCCCCGGGGGGATGGCCACGCTGCAATCCCTTCTCCTCCATTCTCCTTTTGGGATCTTGGGCATGCACGCACACGCGCCTGGCGTGAGTTTTAAGCCACCGGGTCCAGGACTCGAACTGCAGTCGACTACATGGGAGTCCAGCGACAGCCATTACGCTAACTGCTGGTCCCTTAAATATATGTTCTTTATTTTCCTTTGTTTTCAATTTCTTTTATACATTCAATCACATATGTCACTTATCTTGCAAATTGAATATTCCAACATTTATACATTTCTCAGCCATCCAGTTGAGAATATTATACATGATATCTTCAACAGATGATAACCCATTTCTTTGTCCCATAAATGCCTTACCTCTCTATTTTTCTTCTTAATGGCTTTCCTCTGTTACTTATTTTCTCACTGATTAAAGAAAATCACATTTAGATTTATTTATTTATAATAAATACTTTTCATAGTTAATAACATTAATTTGTTTAGAATTAGGTGAATGTACAATTAATTCAGATAATGAATTGTGAACAATATTGCAGATTAATATTTGCCCAGAAACTTGATGTTTTAGCAAATAAGATGTTCTTTACAGTCAGCACATTATTAGCCTCATTAGATATCAAAATATTTCTTACTTAAGTAAATACTTTATAAAGTTCTGCAGTAGTCTTAAATGAGAAAATATTTTGCTTTAGAACATAAAGGTTGAGGAAATGGAATATTTGCAATAACAATTCATGGTACATTAATTTCAACATCCTCTTCTGATGGAAATATGTAATTGGTAAATTTATACACATCAGAAAAAGGGCAACAAAATATCCCAAGGGTGTAAAGAATTATGAATTCATATGATACATTTTGCTTCCTTAATCCTCTATGTCTTTTTGGTAGGATAAAAACTGTTACTATATATCATGACATACTGGTCAGCCATTTTAATTCTCCTGATTAGCTTTGAAAGGAGCCTGGGTGCTTCTGCTGCTAATACCTACACACGCTCCCCGAACATCTGCCATGGGAGGGCAGCACCGATATTGTCTCCAATCCAGGAGTAGTTGTAGTGTTCAGCATGAGTTAAAACCTAGATTTTTACGTGTAAGAATTTGAGTCAGGCTGTGGTGATATATACTCTCATAGTCTTCTCTAGTATCATTTTACACTTTTATGATAAGTCATCAGACACTGTACATGGGAACATGAGTATAAATTATGAAGCATTCAAAAACTGCTGATAGATAATATGAAACAAGAGAACAGGCACTTTGGAAATATAAAGCCTATCGAGTGAGAAATGTGTGTGGTCTATTAGTGCATTTCCTACTTGAAGAAAATTCCATTGCGCTGTTCTTCCAAAGTGGCTTAAGATTTACAATATGAGATATATGTAAAAATAAATCTATAAAAGTCTTAGGACAAAACTTATGGGTAAGTATACATGACCTTTGATTTGGCAAAGGATTCTTAGATTCTTAAGATTTTCTTGATCATTTGCCTATTGTAGAAAATAAAATGCTATTTATTCTTTTAGGGAGTTTCCATAATGTCTTTACTGATTTGAATTTTGCTTTTTCACCTTTTAATATAGCTGACTTTAAATTTCTCTTGAGTCTTGGGTATGTTCACAAGATAACTGTATAAAATGGGATGACTTATTTCTAATAACAATTATTATACATGATCTTTTTTTTTACAGACCAGTTGTAAAGTGAGCTGAGAAAATGGAATATATTACTTCTCTCCCTAGCAGATTATTTTTTTCCTTAGCAGAATTCCTTAGCAGATTTTTTTTTCCTCAGAATAAGAAGCTATCTTCTCATCTCCAGAAAACTGTAATAAAATGACACATTGAGATAATCATGTTCTCTCTTTATTATGATTATGTTTCTTTAAAAAGTAAAAAATGAGGGTCATGAACTTATAAAGAAAGTCTTAAGAATATGCTAAAAACTGTTAAAACAATAATGAAGCAAAGTTGCAGAATACAAGATTAATATAAAAAGCACTTGCATTTTTATATACCTACAATAAACAACCTGAAAATGAATGAAGGAAGCAATTCCATTTATAATAGCATCAAAAAGAATAAAACACATAGGAATAAGTATAACAAAATAAGTGTAAAACTGAAAGTCTGAAAACTACAAAATGTTGAAAGAAATTAAAGATCTAATTCAATGGAAACAGCCCATGTTCATGGATCAGTTGATTTAATATTATTAGGGTGGCAATATTCCCCACATTAACTTATAGATCCAACACAATCCCTGCCAGAAACTCAGATAACTTCTTTGCATAAATTGACAAACTGACCCTAAAATTCATATAGGATTGCAAGTGACTCAGAAGAACCAAAACACACTTGAAAATGAAAAATAAAGTTGGAGGCTTTCAAACTTTAAAACTTCACAATTTCAAAACTTACAATAAAGTGACAGTAATTAAGACATGTGTTGCTAGGCATATAGACCAATGGGACAGAATTGAGAATTCAAAGTAAAGCCATGTGCCTATGGTCCATCAAGGCTATTCAATGGGGGGGAGGGGGAGGGGAATAATCCTTTCAATAAATGGTGTTGGGAGGTGACTAAATGTACACATATAAAATAATGAATTTAGATTCTTATCTTAATCCACCTACAAAAATTAACTCAAAATGGATCAAGGTCAATATGAGATATATGTAAAAATAAATCTATAAAACCCTTAGGACAAAACTTAGAGGTAAGTATACATGATCTTTGATTTGGCAAAGTATTCTTAGGCATGGCACCAAAAGCATGAGCAACAAAAGAAAAAATAATGAGTTTTCATAAAAACTAAGTTTTTTTATGCTTCAAAGGACAACACAAAGAAAGGAGAATGATAACCTACAGAATGGAAGCAAATAGTAGTTGTAGTAAATCATATACCTCACAGGAGACTTATATCTAGAATATATAAAGAATCTTTAAAACTCAATAGCAAAGGGGCTAGCAGGAGGCATGGTGGTTAAGGCACTGGACTCCCACATGGCCAACCATGATTTGAGTCCTAGACCCAGCAGCTTGGAAAATCATACCAGGCACATGTGCATCCATGCCCCAAATTCAGAGAGGATAATGGAGGAGAAGGATTGCAGGCAGCATGGCCATCCCCCTGTGTGTGGGGGGTGATTTCTCACTTTCCCTCTCTCTTTGTCTCTCTCTAGCAAGCACACATGCCCTATGGCAAAATTCTTAAAAAAAAAATCTCAGTTAAAAAACAAACAAAAATGACCAATTTAAAAATGGTCAAAGAATCCAGGAGCCAGACATAGTGTTATATGCCTTTAATCCTGACCACTCAGGACTCTGAGGCAGGAGTATCGAGAGTTTGAGGCCAGCCTGGGCAATATAAAAAGACCCTGTTTCAATTTAAAAAAATTAAAATTAAAAAATAAAGGTAAAGTATCTTAATAGACATATTTCAAAAAAAAATTCTAATAGACTACAAGCATAAGAAAAGTTCCTCAACATCATTAGTCATCAAAGAAATGCAAATCAAAACCATAATAGCATACCTCTTCACATCCCCTAGAATGGCTTTATTCAAAATTATATGACAGTAATTGTTGGTAAGAGGTAAAGAAATTGGATAAATCAGCTTCATAGATGGCTGATGTGAATGTATCAATAAAATGGTACAGCCACTTTAGAAAACAGCCTGGAAGTTCTATGAATGATTTCACATAGAGTTATAATGTGTCCCAGCAATTCTATTCCTAGGTCTATAGCAATATATACGAAACTATATAGCTAAAACAAAACCACAAACTTATTCACATTGTTTGTTGTAGCATTATTCCTAATTCAAGAGGTGAAAACAACGTAAAGGTCCATCAGATGTTGAATGGTTAAACCACATGTAGAATATCCATACAATTGAGTATTATTTGGCCATAAAAATAAATGAAGCACCAAAAGATGCTACAATATGGATGACCTTGAACCATGAAGATGGTCACAAACGTCGCATACTATATGATTTCATTTATAGGAGATATCTAGAATAGGCAAATCTAAGAAACAGAGAGTCGATTGTTGATTGCTTAGGACTAGGAGAATGGGTGGGTACGGGTGATAGCTAAAGGACACGGGGGTTGTTTCTTTAAGGTGATAAAAATACTCATAAATTAACTACAGTGAGGATCTCACATATATATGAATATACTAAAAGCCACTTAATGGTAAATAATGGGTGAATTGCATACTATGTGAATTATATCTCAATGAAGGCTAAAGAAAAACAGAAATACAATACTCTACCTGGCTTAGGGTACATGCTCCATCTGTTTTGGGGGGAGAAGTCCCACCTTGAATGCCTGAACTAAAAACAAGCAGAAGATAATTTCCCTGGAAAAGGATAAATAGATAGATAAATAGATATCACTTGAAAAAAAAAAAGAGCTAAAATCTATGCATGTTCTTGAGGTCCTTAAGAAATTTGGTCTATACAAAGGTTATATTCGTGTCTCAGTTGGAAGGAGGAAAGGGAAGAGAGTGAAATTCACAGTCAAGGGTACTATCACTGCCATCAATATATTCATTAAAAGTCAAATACAAGAGCAATAGCATTTATTAGCTCCAAAGTCTGCATCAGTATTTAAACAAATAAATTGTGGCATTTTCCAAATGGAACGTTAGATAGCAACAAGAATGAATAAACTACAAAAGTACATGATAGGAATGGATCTCACAAACTTGATGTTGAATGAAAAGAACCATTCATGAGAATGAAAATTATGATTCCATTGATATAAATTTCAAAAATAGGTAAAACGAGTCTATGTTGTAAGAATATAGATTAGTATTTGCCTTTTGGGGGGCTGTGAATTGATAAACAGAGGAGAGGAAGGACTTTGGAGTTCTAACACTGTTCTATGTCTTAATCTAGATGCTGTTTACATGAGGTGTTCAGTTGATAAAAATTAATTCAGCTGTGTACTTCTTGTTTATGCATCTTTCTCTATGTAAGTTATACTTTGATAAAAGTGAAAAAAATAAAAAGGAAAGAGCATTGTTTTACTTTCTGTAGAGGTAGGCAGCAAATTATGTTTATCTTTAAAGCAAGGGTAGAAATTTTGCCCAAAGATTAAGTTGATGAATAATAACTTACAGAAATCAGTTACAGGATGTCTCCTGAGGATGGAAAGAAAGTAGAGGGATAATCACTTACACAAATCAGCCTTACAGGACGTTTTCTGAAAATGGAGAGAATAGATCTCCTTCCAGCTTACCCATTCTTATTGTCTCAGAAGCAAACTGTCCAGCAGTTCTTCCTAATGGCAGATTAGCAATGGTTGTGATTGTGATCATCTTCTGCCACATTGGTCAGGCTGCTCTCACGTACTCTCTCCTACATTTACATAGAGTTGGAAGGTGTAGACAGAGATGCAGATCAGGTAAGTAACAGTGTATTTCCCTATTTTGTAATGTCCAAATCAGGAATCATTAATTATTAAGAAATGCAATTGTTAAGTATCAGCACTCTGTTCCTCAATTTGTGATTGAGAAAAATGGTCTTTCTTTGAGTTCTGTGAAAGACTAAATATTCTCTGCATTGATAATGAATAAAAATAACTTTCCACTTATGACAATAAGATTCTGTTCTGTATTGCAAAGCTGATTTTATAGAATGAAACCTTAGTTTCAGGACCAGCAAAGGAGGGGAGTGATATTAATCTTATTTCTATAATCTTCGTTAAAGCAGATAGAGTCTTCAGCTGTTAGTAAGATTGAAAAAGGTGCCTTTTACAGTACTGTTGTTGAACTGCCTACTCCCATAAGTGTGCAGAAAGTTTCCAACTGTAAACTGTTGGAAAGGAAACAACAGTTTACAGTTTACAGTCTTACTCTTACTAGATAAGACTTTACTTGTCTTAAATGTATTCATCATTTTGGGGGAGGAAAAGCTATAATGAGTCCTTTGTTTCTTTGTTTCTTACCTGAAAAGTAGCAAATGGTATTTAATCTGTTCTCTAGCAACAACAAAAAAATTCAACTTAATTTTAAGAAAAGTAGCCTGCCCACTTTCCGTTCTACTGGACAGTAATACAGTCAGGTTAAAAGTCCTTTCAAGATGGAGAATGTGACAAGAAACATGACACACCCCAAAATCAAAGTAGGCTTTCCAAGAGCTTCTAAAATAAAAGCACTCTCATTAGGGTTTTTCCCATGCTGTTCGTTGGCAGCATTTCTCAGGAATCATTTCCTGCGTGGGGGAAATAAAGGGTTGGAGTCTTTCATGACTGTGGCAGAAGGTGAACTAAAAATTTGAATTGAGAAAGGCAGATAAAATAATATCTGCACTTTTGAACTTCCTGATCACATAATCATTCTTGAAAGTCTATGTAGATGGGAAAAGAGAATTAATGTCACTTATAATGTTCTATTTTAGAGGAATACCATCATTAAATATAGTACTCCTCCCATAACTTTTGCTTGTCAAGTACAGCCAGGACAAGAATTTTAAGAAGACTCCTCTGATTGATAAGATGGAGTATAAACAAAAAGTTCTCTTAAATAGCAAGGTATATGTGTTTGGAGATTAAACTTGTCTCTTTTTGTTTAGAAGTGTGCATGATTAATGCAAGATTTCTGTCTGTATTTCCACCTCCATCTCACCCTTGAGTTGTGGATCTACATATCCAACTACTTACAAATACATCACCTTGAATGTTCCCACAATTCAATTCACATTCAAATTAAAACTCATTTACTTAGCCTTCTTCTACCTACCAGAATTGGTCCTTTTCTAGTATTTCTTATTTCTTTTTTTTTTCTATTAATCGCTGTTAAACCTGTATCTGAAGTCATATACCTAGGTATCATCCTCGGGTTTGGTGATCTCCTGCATCACATACCCTAGTCACCTCTCATACATTCCCTGAATCCACTCACTTTCTGCATCCCCACTGTTGCCTACCTAGAAGTGACCTTCATTACTCCTCCCCTTGGCTCCTTCAATAGTCTAACTAGTTTTCCTATGGCCATCTATTCCTTTTCTCACTTGAATCCCACCAGAGAGATCTTTCTAAAATTCAACTTTCATTATATCATTTGTCCACCCCAAACCATTCATCTTTAACGTGGTTTTTAGGATTCTATCATGATCTTGACTCTGCTTACTACTTTAGCTACTTTGGACTTCTCCATTCCTGTTGTCTCTGACCATACTCAGCCTTCTTTGGTGGCAGCAAGTCACAGAAAAACAGCAGAGGCAGCAGGCTGTCATATTTGCTCAGAAGCCTAAGCCAGCTCATAAAAGCCACCAACTCCAAGGCAAGGGTCCTTATAGATGATAATGGTGACAAGTAGGGCACCAGTTATTGGGTTGTCAGAAAAGTCATGTTGTATTTTTCTGAAAAATTACATCATGACTTTTCCCCACTGTTGCCTACCTAGAAGTGACCTTCATTACTCCTCCCCTTGGCTCCTTCAATAGTCTAACTAGTTTTCCTATGGCCATCTATTCCTTTTCTCACTTGAATCCCACCAGAGAGATCTTTCTAAAATTCAACTTTCATTATATCATTTGTCCACCCCAAACCATTCATCTTTAACGTGGTTTTTAGGATTCTATCATGATCTTGACTCTGCTTACTACTTTAGCTACTTTGGACTTCTCCATTCCTGTTGTCTCTGACCATACTCAGCCTTCTTTGGTGGCAGCAAGTCACAGAAAAACAGCAGAGGCAGCAGGCTGTCATATTTGCTCAGAAGCCTAAGCCAGCTCATAAAAGCCACCAACTCCAAGGCAAGGGTCCTTATAGATGATAATGGTGACAAGTAGGGCACCAGTTATTGGGTTGTCAGAAAAGTCATGTTGTATTTTTCTGAAAAATTACATCATGACTTTTCCAACAACCCAATAGTTGATTTTCTATGGATTCAGCTGCAATAGTAAGAATATGCCCTTCTCCATAGTTTCTTACATAGCCAGACTCTGAGCAGCCCCTTTAATATGCCAGCTAAGAGCCTCCCCATACCATCTCATTGTTTGTCCTAAATATGAATTCTTCTAACTCCACCTGAGGTACCCCATTACTCTATCCCTGTTTATTTCTGTGTATTTCACTCACATGGAAGTTGCTTCCTATTGAGCATTAGGAGAGAGGTACCATAATTGGAACCACGAGAACAAATGTTTGAATTTAGTCTTTGCTTATGACTTCATTTAATGTATTCCAATTATATCCTTATTTAGTTTTAGTCCCAAGGTTATCCCAGTCCTCTCCTTTATATTTATTCATGTTTTTATGTATCTTATTAGCCAGGAACATTAAAAGCATTAATTTATGGAGCCAGTTGGTGGCATGGTGGTGATTAGGTACCAGTGATCAGTGTCACAGTTCAAGTTCCAGACCCAGTGGCTTAGAAAACAGACCAAGTACATGTGTGTGTGTGTTCCCAAAAATCCCAACAGGAGGGAGAAATGGGAAAGGAATTGTTGGGACCAGCAGTTGGTGTAATGGCTATGTTGCTGGACTCACATGTAGTTGACTGCTGTTTGAGTCCTGGACCTGGTGGCTTAAACTCACGCCTGGTGCATGTGCGGGTGTGCCCGAGATCCCGAGAGGAGAATGAAGGAGAAGGGATTGCGGTGTGGCCATATAAACTTGTTGGGGGGGGGGGCGGTGATTTCTTGTTTCCAGTCTCTCTATCTCTCTCTGTCTTTCTGATGAGTGCATACACCCTATAGCAAAAAACTTCTCCAAAAAAAAAAAAGAAAGAAAGAAAGAAAGAAAGAATAAAGAAAAAGAAAAGGAATTATGGTGTGACCTTGCCCCACAGGGGTTGATCTCTCTCTCTCTCTCTCTCTCTCTCTCTCTCTCTCTCTCTGTCAGGCAAGTGCCTTGTGATGAATTAAAAAAAAAAAAAAAGCATTGATTTAGTGCTCTGTATTTCTATTAGAGTGAAACACGAGTTATTTCTAGCATGCAAGGCCAGCTCCAGAACCTCTGAAAGTGTTCTTTTCCATATGCACAATTAACGAAAAAGTTTTTAATGCAATAAATTCTCTTTCTGATAATACTACCTATTACTCACTTCTCACTATTTTCCTTTTCCCACTCATGACTCCAAGCAAACTAAATTTCTCTCAGGTTGTTAATATTGTGCCATGCTCTCAAGGCTTTTGGAAGCCTCGAGGGGTCAGATTGCCTCAAGACCATTAGGATCTAACCCTTCATCTTTGCTTGGCTATTCTGTCCATCAGTTTAGACCTCGCTTCCTTCAATACCTCTAGATTAGAACTTTGTGTGCTTCCATAGTTCCTCCCCCTTCCTTCGCAAAGCACCTAACAACTGCTGGGATGTTTTGAGGTGTGCAAACTTCATGACAGCAAGGTTTTTGTTTTTCTTGGTCATCCTTGCATCCTCAGAGCATGCTGCAGTACCGGGCCCATAGCAAGTACTTAATTATCATTTGTTACTAAATTAATAACTAAATCACTTCATTAATTATTTAATCATTGAATCGATGGATTTACAATTCTGTGTAATTCTTTGATGTTGTAAGAAATTGGAATTTTATTTTCTGGAATTATAATAGTAAAATATTAATTAGAAATTATATTAATAAGAAATTAACTTGAAATATTAGTTTAATTTCTTAAAGAATCTGTTTTATTCCTATTTTAAATGATCATTACCCAGTGTTTATTAAAGCCATGTTGCTCTATGGTAATATAATGTGAGACATCTCTATTGCCTTAAAAGTATTTCAGAGTAAAAACTCCTCAGGCCTCTATCTCAGCACTTTCCATTTTATATTGAAATTTGGGGCATGTGTGTCTCTTACCTGCAGAGACATGTGTCTCAAAGGCAGTGCCCATGTCATGTTCACCTTTCCATCCTCACAGCCTCATGTCTAGTGCAGTATTGGAGGTAAGTAAATGTTTAAATAAATGCTTAAAATTGGCCACAATTCCTATCTTGGCTCAACAACTTTGTAATCTCTCTCTTTTTTTTTTTTTTTGGAGAGATTTTTTTTTTTTTTTTTTTTTGCTATAGGGAGCTTGTGCTCACCAGAAAGACAGAGAGAGACAGAGAGACAGAAAGCGAGAAATCACTCCCCAGGGGGGAATGGCCATGCCGCAATCTCTTCTCCTCCATTCTCCTCTTGGGATCTTGGGCACACCCGCACACGCACCCAGCGTGAGTTTAAGCCACCAGGTTCGGGACTCAAACCTCAGTCGACTACATCGGAGTCCAGCAACATAGCCATTATGCTTACTGCTAGTGCCAACAACTTTGCAATCTCTGACATCTATCTCTGTATTTAAGCCCTCAAAGCCTCTGTTTCCACATCTATAAAATGGAAATTCTGCTGATTTAAAAGATCATCTTGCGGAGTTGCTATGAAGTATTACATAAAATATAATGTAAATAAATAAATTAGCACAGTGGCTGAAACATACATATGACTTTATGAAAAATCCTGGTGTGTCTGAATGTTAATTTTCACTATCACAGGCTGGCATAGCACAGTCTCAGAACTAATAAAATTGTTTTCAAAAACAAACCAAAGAGGCAGACTTTCTACTTTTTATATGAAGGATATTTGTCTGAAGTGCAAAACAAAGTAAGAAATTGAGATGCAAATAAAACACACTATAGGATAATTTGCAGAGAGCTCAAATATATGAGTTGCACAATTTGTGTTATGAATATCCTTTTATAAAAGGAAAATGAATTGGACAAACAATATTCTCAGACTGTAAATCTCTGAAAATTAGTTGTATACTTGAAGACAGAGAATAGAAAAAAAGGATAAGAAAATCATAGCAGGACCTGCTCTTTCCTAATTAAAATTCCATAGAGTTGTCTACTGTGTGTTTGTGTTTTATTACTTTAGTAATTTTCCTTCTTCTTTTCTTTTAAATAACAATAAGAAATCAGCAAAGAAAAAGGTTCTCCAGTAATATATATGTTTAAGAAAGTCAAGATGTTAAACATTCGCATTATAAGACAGGGAAACAAACCTGTAGGAGAAAGAAATTTTATGCTCACATCCTAAGCTTTCAATTTCCAGCAGAACATGGTTCAGTTTGCTGAGACTAAGGTGTTTGCTGGATTGTTCTCTGTTGTATGATTGGATTCATCTTAAAACAGTGATTGCTTTATGTATATATGTTTGTCTGATGATTTTCATGTCATCTAGTGTTTTAGTAGGACTTTCTAATTTTTCCAATTGTTCCTATTCCTCTGTAATTATCGTAATTGCATCTTATTATATAATTGGTGTAAGTACATGCAATCATGAAATTAGAACATACGGGTGGTGATATGCAGTGTCACAACTGCAGTGGTTAAAGATGTGTAGTTCTTTTTAATCTTTCAAAGAAAAGTAATGCCAAGTAAATACAGTAATTTCAGGGGAAGGCACTCTAGCTGCCTAAATTGATTACCCGAAGAAATCAACCGAACATTTTCGTTTAGACATAGTATGAGGTTTTGTTTTTGCCTGTTCTTATGACTTAGAGATTTAGATATCTTAGTTTTAAATGACCCACTTAGTGCTAGGCGAAGCTCTTATAAAGTTTCAATATTAACTTTAAAACATAAAGTACTGGGCTGAGCGGTAGTGCAGTTGGGATTCAGCAGAACCCATATGGTAAGAGTCTGGATTTGTGTCTTGGGATCTTCCTGCAACCCCGGTATGTGCACACGTGTGCCTGTGATCTGGGTTGGTTGAGACTGAGGGTAGATTGTTGTGGGGATCCTGCTCGGTATTTATTTCTCTGTCCCTCTCTCTTTCATGGAAAGAATAGATAAGCAAACTTTAAAAAAAAAATCATAAACAGGATCATGTGCTCCTAAAGATATCTTCAATATGAGTTTGAAAAGGCATTTGTTAATACCCTGAACAAGATGCACATTAGTAATATTGATATCAATTTCTATAGTTAGAGATCTTTATGTTGCTATAGATAAAGACAGAGGTAGTGTTGGTTTATATGTAGTTCAAAAAATATTTTCCTGTGATTACATATTAAGTAAATAGTATATTTAAATAAGTGATCAAGGTAAATAAAAAAAAATGTATTTCAATTCAACACCCACTGGAATCCTAAATGATTAAACCAGACTTTAATCAAGCCAGCTCCTTTAGCTCTCCAAATCCATGTGCACAAGAACACAGCCTATTGAGTAACATTTCTCTTTAATTCAAGAACTGCACTTACCATTAGAAGAGTGCCAATGCTCACTCCAAAAAGACTCTAAGCTGGTATATCTTTAAGATTTTAAGACATGTATCACACTTCTTTGGTGATAATAGTAATCATTTCATGCATTTGAGAATTTGGAAGGTGAAGAGAAAACATGTTTTCTCCCCAAATAAAGGCAAGATTGATCTAGTTATCTGCATGAAGTAGCTAAAAAAAACAAAAGGAAAAAAAAAAGACTTGCTAAAGTACTTATATAGAATAGATTTCTTGCTGATTTGCTACATTCATAGTTTTTAGAAGAAAAATATATTTTATCTTTGAACCAGGAAATAAATCTATTTTTTTTCCAATTGCCACAGAGTATGTGCACTCACCAGAAGAAGAAGAAGAAGAAGAAGAGAGAGAGAGAGAGAGAGAGAGAGAGAACATGCCCCCTTGTGGGATATGGTCATGCTGTAATCCCTTCTCCATTTTTCCATCCTTCAGGATTTTGAGCATATATGTACATGTGCTTGGTGTGTTTTTTAAGCCACCAGCGCTGGCATTCAAAATGTGATTGGTCATGTGAGATCTGACTTCCTTAGCCACAAAGTTACAAGCTGGCCAAAGAATCCAAACTTTATTTAAAAATACTTCTATACCTGTGCTCTAAGTCATTATCTCTGAAACAGACTTGCAGCTGGGATGCTGGGACAGAAAATTCATTAAGAAGGGATATGACTAAGCCAGTCTCAGATAGCTGTCTGCAGCTGCTTGTCACTGTCTCTAATGACATATTTTGCTCAGCATTTTAAAAACAGCTATACATTACCATAGAGACTCTCAGCCTCCTCGTTTTCTGTTTGGAAGAAAAGAAGAGAAGAGGCGTGGAGAGGAGAGGAGAGATAGTAGAGAAGAGAAAGGAAAGAAAAGGAAAGGAGAAAAACAAAACAAAACGAAACAAAACCTCTCTATGCTCTATTCAAATGCTATATGTTGGTCTTAGGGATTGGGATGAAAAACTTTCATGATCAGGAAATTTTCTCTTCCAGTTGTGACCTTGGTCTAAAATTTATTTCTTCGGTAAATGGAAGTTCCTTTAAATTCTTCAATATCAAAATTTTGGTGTCTGTCTACTGGAATATGAACGAATTATAAAATAATGAAAATTTAAAGCAGCCTTCAGTGCTCAGTAAAAAGAACCACAAACCTTGAGTAAACTATTCCATATTTCTCTTTTAATGTTCTAGTTAAAATTTATATTGTGTGTCACTGGCTTTTTTGTGTGTGTGTGTGTGTGTGTGTGTGTGTGTGTCACTGGCTTTTTAAAAAATACAATTATATTTGCAGTATAGAACTTGAAGCTTTTTTCCTTTTAAGTATTTTTCTTGAAATTAATGTACATCTTGATGTTACCATGGCTATGGCTTCATGATCTAAATAGTGAGTTTTTTCTTACTTGTGATTAAACAAAAATAACTTTAATATAATTTCTCCCTAAATTACACTTTGTTGATAATCACTGTTAAATACCACATAGTTTAGTATAGATACTACCAATAAGTGATTGTAAAGAAAAAGACAAAAAAAATCCGAAGTAGAATTGCTTTACTCATCCACAATGTAATTTCTCAGATGCAAGCTAGGCTATGAAAGAGAGACATTGTATGTCTCCACTTAATATATACTAAATGCCTGCATTCTATGGCGAAACTGAAATATTAGAGGATATAGAAGCAGGGAGAATGGTTAAATGAAGGGTGTCTGTTATGTGCACATGCACACACAGATTGAAGGTGAGCCTAAGTGACATGAAGTAGACTCTATAGCTGAAAAATCATGAAGACTCTATTCTACAGACTTCCTGTTTCATTCCTTCATTGTATTTGTAGGTTAGGCTTAGTGGTATGTCGCTAGAATATCATAAAATGGCATCAAAATCCAACCTTTTGATTTCCTTCAATAAGCACCTTTTGACTCTTTTTACCAATGCCTTGGATCTCAGACTTCCATTCACTTTTTCTTAAAATGCAAGTACAAAACTTTCTGAACTGGTTTGCCTGCCTCTGATTTTACCCCTTCAAATTCATCTTCCATGCAGGTGATTGAGTGATTTCTCTAAAGACTACATATGACCTCAGCTCTCCCAAAATGGCTTCCAGACTTCCTCAGTAATTTATAAATGGACAGAAATCTCCTCCGTGTGGCATAGATAGCTTCTTCTGCCTCATGCTGCTCACTTCTTGACTTCTCTTCTCCCAGCTGTCTAGATTATTCTCCAAAATTACTAAACAGCTTATAGTTTTTCACAGGCACCAAGAAATTTCTATGATATTGTTCACACTGTTTTTTATTTCTCTATTTCTCCCCACGCCCTATAAATCTCCATCTTCTCCCTGTAATGAGTTTCTATTCATCTTCAGGACATGGCTAAGGTATCTTCTTGTCTGAAAAGTTTTCTCTGACATTCTCTCTCTCTCTCAGAAAGAGAAGGTGCCTTTCCTCTGTCTTCAGAGAAAATTTACAAGTGGTCACATTGGGCATTTATCCAACTATTGCATCAACTAGGCTATAATGTCTTCAAGTTTAGAAACTGTATTAATTCATCCTAATTTCCCCAGTGACAAACAGATTACAAATACTGAGTTAACGTGGGCTGAACTAAGCAAAATTAAACCAAGAGTTCTCAGTTACTTTAAAATAAAATAAACTCCTGACTTTTCATCATTTTAATCTTGGCAAGCTAGCAATACCTTGGCCCTAAAATTACTTTATAATCAGGGAGTTGAAGCCAGAGTGAGAATGAGAACTGTAGTGTTACTGAATGAGTTTTTTTTAACATTGTACAAGAAATAATAGAAAAGACTCATAACCTGTTTCACAAAGGACTGCTAATAAAAATCAGAGAAAACACCATAAATACAGTGTTAAATAAGGTGGAAAGCTGTGCGGAAGCCTGAAGATGGAAATATTTGTGGAAAAATAAGGCAGAAATAATGTCCTATATCATGTTTTGACATGCTATATTCATCTTTCTGGTGGTGACTTTATTTCACATGTAAATTAGAAAAAAAATGGAAAGGAAAGTGTATGCAAATCATTCACGTCCAGAAAAAGAGAGTCAAGTATCTTAGAATAGCTTTTCAAGTCAGCTCTGTATATCTGGGCTTTTGAAATACTGATGAATTTTTTAATTTTGCTTGCTACAAAAAAATAACAAAACTTGGAAATATAAAAATCCAGGCTACTGTAAATCCAGTGACTTTCCATGTATTAATCTAATTATTCTTTGGCATCTTATAGGAAAAGAGCCATGTGACCGATAATCTTTGGTGAATTTTAGATTCATGTGTCGTAGAAACTATGAAGAAATTTAAGCCAAAAAGTACTGATACTTAGGGGTTTTTAAAATTTTTTTAAAATTCTTATTATGTATTTAAACATTCAATCACTATATATCATTTAGCTTATAAAGAGAATTTACCTGACATGAAATATACCTCAGACTAGTTCAATTAAGAATACTATACACGTTATCATCAACAGGTAATAAGCCATTTTTCTGTATCCAGCAAATGTTTTGCCTCTATTTTTTTCTCCATGCTTTCCTTCCCAATACTTAGATTTTTTTAAAAACCTACCAGTTCTGGTATAATGTATATCACTCAATAGTCTACTTACCTCCTTTATCAAAAAAACTGGCCAAAACCCCAAGCTAAAGTGTCCCAATTCTGTGGTTTACTCTGAGTGCTTCATAGAAGGCCCCTCCCAGCCTTTTTTTTTGGACAAGTTTCTTATCCATAGTTGCCAGCTTTGCATCTATACAGCCATCTTGAGCTGGTCAGAGCTGATTGTTTCAGGGAACAATGGCTGGCCCAAAGTCAGCCTTTAGGCTGACCTTACAAAAGGATATGACCATCAGACATCTGTACTGAAGAGTGACTGACCAACCAGTCTGATATTCTCTTGTAGGGTCTGAATGCAGAAACACAAATAATAGAATGATGACAAAGATACATAGGTAATAGGCAGGCAGTAGGCAAAAGCCACAAGAAAACAGAAAACATGTCATGGAAAAAGGAATAGAGAGATCAGAGGTGGTTGCAGCAATATAGACCATTATGTAGTGAGCAGTTAGTACCAGGAGAAGTAGAAGCTGACAAGCTGAATCAGAAGCAAATTATGGGAACCAGCAGTTAGCGTAATGGCTATGTCGCTGGATTCCCACGTAGTCGACCGCGGTTCGCGTCCTGGACCCGGTGGCTTAAAACTCACGCCGGGCGCGTGTGCGTGCGTGCCCACGATCCCGAGAGGAGAATGGAGGAGAAGGGATTGCGGCGTGACCATCCCCCCTGGGGGGTGATTTCTCGCTTTCTGTCTCTAATGTCTCTCTCTGTCTGTCTGGCGAGCGCACGCGCCCTATAGTGAAAATCTCTCCAAAAAAAAAAAAAAAGAAGCAAATTATGTCATGATTAAGGAGAAGTTATGAGAATAGGAAGTAACCAGAAAAAAAAAAGAATGAGAAAGAAAGCAGTAGCCACAGAGAATGTAAGCTTGAGAAGTTTAAAATGAGAGAAAGTTAAAGTTTAGTGGGAGTAATGCCTGAGGGACTTTATTTAGGGAGGAACTGAAGTAGGAGAAAATTTGTAAACTAAGGAGTAGCTTGAAGTTGAAAAAAAAAAAAAGGCAAAGTTACTGGATATGGTGGAGGAGAAAACTGAAATAAAACTGGGAAAGGTGTACTTAGCTTTAGAAAGGAGGAAAAAGGAACCTTCCTCTAACAGAAGAAACGACAAAAGATGGAAAGTACCAAGAACTAGAAAGAAAATGAGAAAAAGAGCTCTTCTCTTCTTTTCTTAGAGACTTGATCTTCGGTGTAAAGAAGACTAAGAAATATAAAACAAGAAAACAACAGAGAAAATCAATGAAACAAAAGGCCGGATCTTCAAAAAAATCAATAAAATTGATAAACTTCTAGTGAGACTGACGAAGATATAAAGAGAGGAGACACAAATCACCGATATCAGTAATAAAACAGGGATATCACTGCAAATTCTGCAGCCATTAAAAGGATAATAATGGGATACTATGAGCAGCTTTATAATCATAAATATGACAGCTTATAAGAAACAGATTAATTCTTTGGAATCACAGACTACTCAACTTCAACCTGAATAGTCTTACAACCATTAGTAAAATAGAACTTGGAATTTAAAAGCTCCAGAGGTATGCAAAACTAATTTAGCATTTGAAAATCAATCACCTTAGTAACTTCCTAAAGGAGAAAAACATGCTCATATCAATTGATGCAGAAAAGTATTTGACAAGATTCAACACCTGTTCGTGATAAAAGCTCTCAGTAAACCAAGAATAAAGGGGAACTTACTCATCTGGATAAAGAATACAAAAAATAAAAACAACCCTATAACTAACATGATACTTAACAGTGAAAGACTATGCTTTCCTTTTACTATCAGGAACTAAGAAAGGATGTCACCACTCATAGCATTAGAAGTTCCAGCCATTAAGCCAGACAGTGGCATGCTGGTTGAGACAACTGGATCACACACGGCCAACTATGTACCCAAAATCCTGGAAGGAGAATAGAGGAGAAGGGATTATGACATGGTCATGCTTACTCAATTTCTCTTTTCTCTGGTAAATGCACATGCCCTATAACATATTTTTTAAATAAATAAAAAAGAAGTCAAGCCATTGAAATAAAGAAAGAAAAAGAAAACAAAAGGCCTATGTATTAGAAAGGAGGAAATAAAACTGTTTCTATTTTCTGATGATATGATGATGTAGGACATTCTCAAGAATCTGGTAAAAAAGCAAAAACAAAACAAAACAAAAACCTGCTAGAACTATTAAATACATTAAGTATGGTCACAGGATAAAAGATCAACATGCACGAAGCAATCACATTTCTATATACTTAACAATGACCATATGGAAATAGAAATTTAAAACTCGAGAAATCACTTATAACCACCAAAGTAAATGAATACTTAGCTATAAACTTAACAAAAAACATACACAGAATCTATATACAGAAAAACTATGAAATACAATAAAAAGAAATCAAACAAGACCTAAATAAATGGAAAGAATTTCTGTATTCATGGATTGGAAAAGTCAACATAGTAAAGATATCGGTTTTTCCCAAACTGATCTATAGTGCTAATGTAATTCCTACCTAAAGACTAGCAAGATTTGGGGGCTGTAGACAAGCTTATCTAAAATTTATATGGAAAGGCACAGGACTTAGAACAGCTGAACTATCTTGAAAAAAAAAAATAGAGAGAGAGAGTAATTACCCTACCTGCTGTGGCTACAGCAAGCTGACAGTGTGGTACTGCCGGAGAGATAAGCATAGATCAGTGGAATAGAGTAGAGAACCTGGAAATAGACCCACACAAATATGTTCATCTGATCTGATTTCCCACAGAAGTGTGAAAACTATTCAATGGAGGAAGATAGCATTTTTAACAGCTAGTGATAGAGAGCGATTGGACATTCATAGACCAAAAAAAAAAAAAAAGTTAACCTATGAAATGGAGATATAAGGGATTGATGTAGTGATGACGTATTTTGTATCTTGACTGTATCATTGTCAATACCCTGGTTGTGATATTGTTCTATACTTTCATAAGATGTAATAATTGGAAAACATTGGTAAAAGCCATAACAGGATCTCTCTATAGTATTTTTTATGTGATCTCTGAATGAACAGAATCCTTCAAAATGAATCCTAAGTGCGTACCTGGGCCTAAATTCAAACATGGAATTTGGCAGCCATTTGCTAACTGGGATCACTCACATATCCTGTGTTCCTGTAAAAACCGTAAAATGAACTTTAGAACTTTCAATCCCATTGCATTACCTAAAGGATAGACACATTCTTTGCCAAGGATTTAGGACTGGACAGACTTGCATCCCTCATTTGCATTGCAAAACAAGTGGGAACCTAGATAGGAACATCTTTTGTGTAAAAGATTACCCTTCTCTTTGGTCCCTCATAGCATACTTTGGGTTTCTATTGAAAGTTATGTCTCCCCAACTTGCAAGCTGTTTATTGAAATAAAGTCTTTGTCTCTAAATTCCTTTTCATGAAGTTTGATAACTCTTATAACTAAATGTGATTGCTCAGTTCCATCACTAGCCCCTCTGAGGTGAGAGCTCGTGAATTTACCGAACAATTGACATAGTTAGGTGTATTTGGAAAAACATGATCCCAAGATATGATGACCCCTTATCACCTCTGGTAATACCATATAGACATATGGTATTTACAGAAACTATAGTGTTTCAGCTTCAACACTTTAATGTGTCACTCCAAAGAAAAGTACTGCATGCTGAACTCCTGGGGTTTTGCAAATGCGTCAAGTGAAAGTCCTATTGAAAACATGGTCAAAAGTGTTAGCATTATGGTACTAAAATGAGCATTAGAGTTGGGGAGAAATCAATGCTGCTGTGACAGCAAAGTGGGAGACATGCATTTCTGCTGAGTTATCTTAATGTGTTTGTGTGTGTGTGTATGTGTGTGTGTGCGCTCTCGCACGTGTACGCACACGCCCATACAAGGTGAAGCCTGAATTAAGACCTTTACATTCAGATAAAAGGAGTACTATTTATATCTTCAAAGCCCATATCAGGGTCTGTTCTATGACATTGCTTTGTCATTCTACTTAGCCTTTCCATTCCAACTAGGGGAAGTGAGATGCAAACGCTAAACGGGTACCTGCCTAAGTATAGTCTAGAAATGATGCATGGAAAGGTTTATTCAAATTAAAGGGCAAATTCATCTCCTGGATCTTTTTGTTGTTGTTGTTGTTGTTGTTGTTGTTTATGTCTTTCATGAGAGTGAAAGACAGGGAGAGAGAAAAGCAAGCAGTCTTAACAAGTATCAAGCCATGATCTCTTACCCTACCACTATCCTAAGCCTTCCCAGCCTGCCAGGACCATGGTAGGAGAGCCCCGTGTGTACAGGTGGATCAGGAACACGACACACAGTCTTCCATATGGATTCAGCTTTACTTGAGCAGTGCATTACCCAGTGTACTACTGAGCCGGCTTCCATGCATCTAGATATCCCAACCACAATGGCTTTTACACAGAGGCACAGACTTATCTGTTGATTTGGTTGATGTGACTGACTGAATCCACTCAGACTAGTAAGTTAAGCTTTATATCTAATATTGATTGAACTTTATGGAGGATACCAAAATACTTAATACACTGTCCTTTCTCTAAATGTTATAACCACAAATTTTGCCTCCATTTCTACAATAACAACTTCACAGATGGGCTAGTTCAAATGCCTTGTCTTCGGCTTCTTTACATACTTTCACATACATGCCAAAGTTTCTGCGATGACTAGAGCATCTACAGTTCTGTGAGCTCAAACACCCAGTGTGTTAAGTGCAATTGCAGCTAAAGAAACTGATTTCTTAATTTTGAAGGGTTAAGAAATGCATGGACTTTTGTGCCCAAACATTTTGACCACTATAGACTCGTGGGCAATGACTAGATTTTTTTTCACATTTTTAAAACTAAAGAGTGTAAGTAATTCTGGGTGGCCTGGTTTCTACAAAGCAACCTCTCTTTGAGTTTTCCAGTTCAAAATCAAAGGCATATTTTACCTTTGCCATCAGAGTAACTCCAACTTGAAGATCATAGGACTCAAGGGGCCAGAGCAGAGTCCATTTTCCTGCTTCAGTCAATACTGTGCTCAAACGAATCATAATAAGAGCAGTCTGTCCTTTGCCTAAAAATGTTAAATGACAGGGATTGGCAGCAATAGTGGTAACACAGTACACTGCAATGCTAAACCCACCTAAGAAGCCCCCAGGATCACATCCTGAGGTTTCCCTGTACACATCATGTGTGCACACAAAAGCCTGTGATCCAGGGGGGCTGATGCTGGAGGTGGATCAAAGCATTAAGACCCTATTGGGAGACCAGCAGATGGCATAATAGATATGTCACTGGACTCCCATATGATTGGTTCTAGTGGTTCTTGTCCCAGAACCAACAGCTTCAAACTCACTTCAGACACATGTGCATGTGTGCCCAAAAATCCTAAGAGGAAAAGGGAGAAGAAGGGATTAGGGCATGGCCATCCGCCCAGGAAGTGATTTCTTGATTTTTGTCTCTCTGTTTCTCTGGAGAGCATGTGCACCTCATAGCAAAAATATCTAAAAAACAAAACCAAAAACAAACCCTATTGGGAATATCTGTCTCTCACACATGTGCTCTCAGAAGAAATAAAATAAATTTAAAATGTTTCAAGTAACAGAGCTTCTTATGGGAATGCATTCAGAGGTTTTAAAGCTTCCACCATTAGGTAAATCATCCTAGCCAAATATTTGATATCTGAAGAAAAAAAAGTGAAAAGGAAGTATTTGTGTCGTATATGACACATTCCATCATTAGTGACATGTTTTTAAAACAAATGTACAAATAAAAACCTAGATTTTAATTTTTTCTGGGGTCCCCTTAACATATTTCTTCCATTCCTGGATCCTGTGAGAGATCCAAATTGCCATTTTAAGTACTTTGCTTATTTTGTGTTTGTCAACTCTAAAGAGATAATATTTAAAAAGATGACTAGTGGCAAACTTTCTAGGAAACATAGCTAGGACCTAAACTAACACATTTTAATCCATAAGCCAGCAACAGAAACCAGGACTCTCCACCACATGCAGCCTATTAGGGCACCACATGCAGGGTTATGGGCTCTCTGGTGACTGGAACTTGGCCAAGTCAGCAGAACCCTGACACCTCCACACCTCCCACTCCAGCTGACACATTTTGGGAAATCCGAGCAAATGAATGTGCCAGAGAGGATGCCAGGGAAAGTAAGCACCAACAACTTCATGGCTCTTTTCTTTCTTGTTATTTTATTTATTTCTTTTTTTTCCTTGTTCTGAAAATAAAATAAAGTAATACAAACTTTAGAAAATCTTGAAAGCTCTGAAAGAGAAAGAAAAATCTTTTATAATCCTGCTATCCAGTGACAAACACTTTTTTCTTTACATGTACATCTTCTGTTAAAATTAAAGTAGCATGCTTATATAAATATACATATATCAGAATACAGAAAAATATTCTTGTTAATGTTTGCAGATGATTTTTCTAAATACATGGATATTTTAGAATGTATGTAGCTAATTTCTTATTTATGAATACGTAGGTGGTTTCTAGTTTTCTATTCTCTGAAATAATGCTTCACTGAAGCTCCTTGTAAATGTTTTCTTGTACTTAACCTAATAGCTCTTTAAGATAAATTTCTAGAAGAGAAATTCCTGAGTCAACTTGATCACCATTTCAGAACTGCAAAAAGAAAGGTGGGAGAATTTATGCTCTTACTAGCAATACATAAGAAAGATAGATTCCTCACTACTATTTCTGTTTTTCCCATTCATTAGAAAAAAATGAAATATTTACCCCATGTGTTAGGTGAAATTGATGTACATTTACTAGTAACATTTTATTCATTGTAGGTAGTACATTCACATATTTTTTTTAACAATTGTCACATATTCATTGACCATTGTGTTACTTTGGTGAGATGCCCATGTTCAAACTGGGATATTTTATCTTTTTAAAAATTGCTTTGTGAAAGTTACTTTATATAGTAAGTACATACTTCATGTCTACCATATATTGTAAATATATTCCTAATTTTTCATTCATCTTTTTAATTTGGTTTTGATGGCTTTATTTCCCAGAAGTTTTTAATTGTATATATAGATACACACACATACTTTAATATCTTCAAAAAACATCTAGTATATCATTTCATATTTGAATTTTATCTTTTTAACATTGTATTGCTTTTTTAACCTTGTTATTAAAAAATCTTTAAATACGTTAATGAGTGTACAAAATACATTTTAGTAATGTCCCATTGTTTCCTTATAAATAAATGCCCCATTGATACTACCATAAATAGAGCTGTGTTGGAAGGTAGTAAGGTGATGAGCACAGGGAGAAAATTAAGTAGCTATTAGCCTCAAAATTCTAGGAGGAAGAGAGACTGGACAAAAAGGGAAATTGATACTTATTTATCACTATTGACAAAGGGACAAAGATTCACCAAAGACCCAATTGCAATACTTTAAAAAAGAAGATGCATGTTAAAAAAAAAAAATTGCCCTTAGGGAAAAGAAATATTCTTTCTTCTGAGTGACAGACGACTGTAGCACATTTAATTTCTGTGTTTTAGTAGACATATGATTTTAATTGAGCCTCCAGATTTTTTCTCTGCGCTTGTCCATTTTGTTTTAATGGGACATGAGATCTTTTTTTTTCCCCTTAACTGCGGGGTCCCTAATGATCTCTATTGCAGTTTGTTACTCTTGGCAACAATAAAATGTATCCATTCTCTTTAGGCTTGTCTAATAAATGGCATTATTTCATTATTCAAGCGTTTAAATTTGATTGATGAGTTTATCCATAAAGGTTGTTCGTAAATCTGTTAAAGTCATTTATTTGTGATTCTGGTATAATTGTGCATGCCAGTATTAATGCTGCTTTCCAGAAGATTAACCATATGTTGTAGAGCCTAATTCGGGGTTCAAAGTGGAAAGTGGTGCTCTTTTCAATGTGTGATTTATTGGAGGAAAACAAAGCTTGATGGGAACAATCTGGGAGTACATGATTGGGAAAAAGCCCCTAATCAGACCTCGAATTACTTTGCTATTATTCAACAATTTATATTGTGGGACTTCCAGCACCAACCAAGGTGAAATGGAGTCTCACATTTTATACCAGTTCTGTTGTTTCTCTTTTCTCTACTAAGACCAGGGAATAGAATGTGAAGGTGGACAGCTTTGTCCTAGTCTGAATTGTTTCGAGTGCTATCCTTCATTGACTTTCAATGTGATATGATGTATTATAGCTGTATTCATTCGAGTATGCCACATCGAAATACTTTTTTTTGAAAGTGTGGCTTTTAATAAAATGAAATGCTTGTTATTATTTGTATCATTTAACTGTGTCACATCATGTTCTTAGTATATGTAATTCAGTAGGGGTATTTTTTTTTCCAATTTCATAAAAATAAATGCAGCGTGTTGGTCCATTGCCTTATCTACGTTCTAAAGTTGTTTTGAAGCATTGAAAATTTTGCTTGTGGTTTCCATGGCATTTCACCAAAATCGAATGGGTGTGTCTACAACTGAAGGGTTAGTAGATAATTGGAGAGCTGTAATGGTGGAAAAGGTGCCCAATTTCGCAGATGCACATGTTTACTGTTTGTCATCTTTGTTCTTCAGAACGAGGCCTGTTGTAATACCCACTCCCCATACCACCATCTGCCCAAAGTCCATCGATCCCCCGTGAAGCTATTTAGGTTCGCTTCCACAATCACACTGTGTGCAAGGATCTACTTGTCTTACGTGCAACTCAAAGGCAAGATATGAGCCTGCCATCTGAATGTTCTCAGGCCTTGGTACCTACTGAAGTTTCCAACACAAGAAAGCATTGGATTAATTCAATTAGGTGAACCCATCTCTCTATCTTAACATATTGAGAAATTAATACATACACTTTGTGGTTAAACTTTAGTGCCAGCTGCCTTCAAGCCTTCATGCCTTAAACAATTTAAAGAACATGCCAGACACATACACAGGCATGCCCAAAATCCTGAGCGGAAGGAGGGATGAAGAAGGAATTCCGTAAGACCATGCCTCATTGTGTGATTCTTTCTCTTCTCTCTTTCTTCTTTTTCTGGTGGGCATATGCACCCTTTGGCAATTAAAAAATATTTATTCATTTATTTATTTATTTATTAAAAACTGTATCTGGGGCTGACAGGTGGCATGGTGTTAAGGCACTACCACATGGCCGACAGAGGTTCAAATCCTGGACCTGGTGACTTGCTTTCTCACTTTCTTTCTCTTTCTCTGTGGTCAAATTAAAAATAATCATAATAAATAAAATTAAATAAATAATCTTAATAAAATAACTGCATCTGGAGCTTTGGTGCTGGTAGCAGAGTGGAGTAGAGAAGCACAGCATAGAGCTGTGCTGTGCATTACCGTAGCGTCTGGCCACACTTCCAGTGTGCTAGTCTGAATTGAAATGTGCCATAATTGTAAAGGACACAATAGTATTTGAAGATTTTGAAGTATAAAATAATATAAAACATACCAATAATGTGTATGGCCCAGGCTTGAGGAGCAGGTGATAGTGTGTTTAATTGCCATGCTGAAAGCCACATGGCAGACAAGGATTGAGATTCCTCCTGGTTGACCTGAAACAGGCCAAGCATGGGCTTGCATGTGCCCAGGATCCTGAGCAGCTGAAGGACTGGGGGAAAGGGATCAAGGCATAACTTGAGACCCTGTGAGGGTGTTTCCTCTCTCTCTGTCTCTCTCCGTCACTGCCTCTCTGTCTCTTCCAGGTACGCACACATGCACATGCTATGATTTTTTTAAAATTTTGTAGGTTAGTAATATGTTGAAATAATATTTTTTATATTTTGATTTAATAAAGTATATTACTAAAATTAATTTCACCTGGTTCTTTTAATTTTTTATGTGCCCACTAGAACATTTAAAATTACAGATAGTGGGGCAGCTGGTGGCCAGGTGGTTAAGGCAGCTGGATCCCACATAGCAATTCAAGTCCCAGACCCAGCAGCTTGAAAATCATGCCAGCCACATGTGCGTGCATATCTAAAATCCCAAACGGAAAATGGAGGAGAAGGGATTACAATGTGGCCACCCCCACTAGGGGTGATTTCTCACTCACACCCTCCCCCCCCCGCACCCTGGCAAATACATGCATCCATAGAAAAAACTAACAATATAATAAACCTAAAATTACAGCTGTGGCTTGCATTTGTGGCTTTTATTGTATGCTATTAGATAATGCAAGTGTGGATCAAAGCATAGCGTAGGCTGGAAAAAGATTGCTTCAGATATTAAGGCTTCCCCCTCCTGGCTTTGTGGCCTTTGACAACTTATTTACTCCATGTTCAATTCTTTTACTTCATCTCTTATAAACTCGAAGTAGCAATAATACGTAACTCACTATTGTTGTGAGGACAGTTTGTATGTGTAAGTCTGTTAGAACAGTGTCTGACAGAGAGTGCACATTCTTCAGGTATTTACTGAGTAAATAAATCCAGTAGTTTCTTGCAGTTCCAGTCCAGTAGGTAGAATTACCAATAAGTTCTGTAGTTTTTAAATAGCGGCTTTGTGAAGAACCTGTATTTCTCCAGAGGCAATAGCTGCAATTGTAGACTGACATGGCAAACATTTTTGATAGTTTAGTAGTTCAATTCCATTCTCCCCACCCTCTTCTTTCTTCTAGAACAGATGAAAGGAAGGGAGTAAAACTAAATGAATTAATTACATTACTCTCTAGTAGGCGCTTTTGGAGAAGAATGTTGAAATGAATGACAAATCGACACATTTTCTAGTCACATTCTTTCAGTTCCCTAATACTTAGTGTGGGAAACTTTCACAATTTATATTGTGGAACTTCAGGCTTCAAAGGAATGAATTCTGTAGAAAACAATTCCACTAAAGAGCATGTTGGCAGACAACTGTAAACCTCCATATATTCATGTATTCATTGACTGACTATTGGGTCGTCGGGGAAGTCATGACGCATTTTTACACAGAAAAACATAGAAACGTACATCGTGACTTTCCCAATGACCTCATAGAAAAAAGACATTTTGAAGTCAGTCAAAATAAAGATATTTGTGAAATCTGTAAATAAAGCTTTACATTGGTTGTAGAGGAACTTAAGGTAATCCTCCGACCCCTGCTTTCTGTTGTTGACACTCTTGTGTGATACCTTCCTCCAGAGTGTGGAGAGGACCTGTGACTTGTTTCTAACCATTCAGTATGGCAAAGGGGATAGAATGTTCATTATTACATATATGATTACACATACATGATAACATAAGTGCCTGTTTTACTAGATTTTCTCCTTCTCTTGATGGCTTTGAGGAAATAGACAACCCTACTAGTGGACCGTCATAGCAAGAAACTGCTGGTGGCTTCTTGTTGCAAAATACAGCCTCCACCAACACCCAGCAATACACTGCAAAGATCCAAATTCTGCCAACAACTGGATTGGGTTTATCTGTAGATACGTCCTCAGTCAAGCTTCTGATGAGACCATAATTTCTGCCAGTACCTTCATTGCATTGTGAGATCTTAAGCCAAGGACCCAACAAAATGGTGTCTAGACTCCTGATCCACAGAAACTATGGGACAATAAGTGTGTGTTATTTTAAGCTGCTAATTTGTGGTAATATTATTATTCATCCATAAACTGATAGTCATACTTTGACTTATCCAAATTTAACCTCTCAGCATATTTTATGGACAAAGCAAGTCATACACACAAAATTGTTGTAATTCATTGTTCCTTTTCTTCTTTTTAGTACCATATTCCATCTAGCAAGCCTGGCTGAGGGACTTAGATGTATGATATTTCATAATAGAAGTAGTTGCTTTATTATAATATTTCATAGCACTTTAAACCAGTTTACACATGAAGGACTTTTGGTTGGTAGATGATTATTCAGTTTCCCACATGCTGATTTTTCATGATGGGACTAGGAATATATTAGACGTGTGTATCTCAGGTGCTAAGCCAGAGAGAAATTTTTTTTCAAATTACTAGATAGTAATTGGTGTTACTAAAATGGATTAAATCATTTGATCATCTGTGAAAAGTAAAGAAGACTAAGAACAGAACCCAGGAAAGAAGCAATATTTAAGGATCATGCAGAACAACCAGCAATAGGAAAACCAAGTCATGAAGGTAAGCAGGATTTAAGGGAGTGATGCCAGAGAAGCCAAGAGTTTCAAGATGAAGAAAGAACCAGGACCAACAGTTAGCGTAATGGCTATGTCGCTGGACTCCCATGTAGTCGACCACGGATCGAGTCCTGGACCTGGTGCCTTAAACTCACGCCGGGTGTGTGTACGTGTGTGGCCAAGATCCCAAGAGAAGAATAAAGAGAAGGGATTGTGGCATGTCCATGCCCCCTAGGGGGTGATTTCATGCTTTCTGTCTCTCTGTCTCTCTGTCTCTCTCTGTATTTCAGGCGAGCGCATGCGCCCTATAACAAAAACCTCTCCAAAAATAAAGAATCATAAAGAAAAGTAAAATGAAGTGTGAGTTGATTTGATATATGAATTAGAACGTGATTTGCTGACTTTAGCCAGGTCAATTGGAAGTTGAATTTTAGTGAATAAATCATTAAGTTAGAAATGAGGAAATAGAGTTAAATATTCACTTGCATGATAGCAAAAGAGGAGCATGGAGTTAAGAAAAGAGGCTTCGTTAAATGATGGAGAGATATTTATGTTTTTGGCTTTCAAGAGTTCCCAGAAGAGACGTGGTCTTTCTTTTCTCTAGAGAGGGAACGGTAAGGGATTGTTGTTAAAATAAAGACAGGGTAAGAAGGCATGTACTGAGTGGACAGCATGAAGAATTTGCCTTAGATGGAGAAGAACACCTTTTTCTCTTAGACTGGAGGGAAGGAAACTTGCCCACATGTAGGAGTAGATACAATCATAGGTATAGGGGTGAGAAGTCAGAGAATTTGCATAACCTCAGTTTTCCCATCTACTGAAAGTAGAGTGGGCTTAAGTAGGGACGTAGGGAAGTAGATAAAAGTTCTGATGGAAATTATAGAGGAAGTTCACTAAACACAAACAAGAACCTTACTAAGTAGAACTGAGCTAAGAGGAGAATCTTACTAAACTGAAAGTAACACCATTATGAAATCACCCTTGGAGTTAATGGAAAAGGGATTTGGTTTATCTCCAATACCTTAGGAAATACTTTGCAGTCCAGCTTCCAGTGGTGCTGCCAAGACCATCTTTCTTGCACCCATACAGACTATTCTCAGACTTTTAATCTAACAAAATAGGGTTTTGTTTTCATTCAGCATTGTCACATAAAGAAAAAGAAGAAGAAAAAAAAGATCTTCAGATTGAAGTGGGAACTTCCCATTTGTAGGAAATGCTTTTTTGCAATGGGGCCGTATTCTCACTTTCTTCACTAGAGGGTATAATGTTGATTTACTTTCTCGTTTCTATGGGAAAAAAATTCAGTAGTTACCTCTTCCTTCTCTCAATTGAAGGGAGATGCATATGAGTCATCCCTCATTTTTCTGTTGGACTGATTTTTCTGGAAACCGTGCGTGCATTACAACTCTACAGGTAACTTGTTTTTCTTTAAGCAAATCTAAGACCATAAACTAAACCAGAATTTTTTTTTCCCATTTTGTTTCTTAAATGGGATCCTCAAATTTTGTCTCTAGGGAAATGGTCTATAAAGAAAGCATCTTCCATATCTATATCATCTACGTATAGATGGAGCTCTGGCAATGCCTATCGCTGGAGCCAACATTCAGGTTTTCCGAAATTATTGTAGCAGTTTATTCTTTCTTCATTTAAGATAATGATTAAAAACCTGTTATCCGTCTAGTGCTGCTATTCTAGGCTCCAGAGAAGGACCCCTGCTTTAAGAGCTAACATTTTTAAATGCTTGTGCTGGGGGAAGGGAGGGAAAATGAAACTGAAAATAAAAATTTTGTGAACATTTTAGAAAAATACATCAGATGTGATGAGTATAAACCATTAAAATAGGAAGATGTAATGAACAAAGCCTGGTATATTAGTCTGTTATTGTGTTACTTATAGAAATAACTGAGACTGGGTGATTTATGAAGAAATAGAGGTTTATTGACTCACAATTCTGGTGACTGAAAAGTCCAAAGGCATAAGGCTAGTCTACAGCAGACAAGATGACAGATGTATGCAGAGAAAGCAACCCAGGGGTGGCCATTTTCATTTTATCACAACCCTCTGTTGTGAGAACTAACTCCTTCTCATGAAAGCTAGAACTCATGATACATCAATAATATATTCATGAAAGTGTTCCCTCCATGACCCATTCACTGTCCACTAACCTCAACTTACAAACTCTATCTCACTGGTGGTCAAATTAAAAACCATGAACCTCTTTGGGACAAATCATTATCCAAACTATAATGACTGGGAAGAAGCTGGCTTTAGACATCTAGAATTTACAGATTTCAGATTTTCAATTGGCAGCTAGACAGCTAAACAGTCAGTGAGTACCTTGGCAAGAATGTGAATGGCTTGAGACCAGCTATGTCCCTATCTTTGGAAAGCAGAATCTAAATCAGGACAAGTCTCATTTATAAACCTGGGGGCAAAGATATCCCTGACATCAGCTAAGATTAGTATGACTGGTCCATACTTTTCTCAAACAAATGAAAAGCTCCAGAAGGCCAGCAAAAAGAGAGCAGGAAGTCTTACTGATGAGGAAATTCATTGCTTTCCAATCTAGTCCTTTGTCATTATATGGTCCTCTCTGTATCGGTGTCCAGGACTCTCTCCTGTTTCTACTCCTTTGTCTTCCATTTTTTTTTAATCAGTCACTTACATAACACTAATAACACATATGATTCCACACCTTCTTTTCCCAATCTTCACATAAATAGCCTCAAACCTTCATCTTTTTTTTCTTTTGTTTGTGTTCTGTGTCCTGAACTTTGGGTTTTCAGCTATATACAGACTAGAAAACAAAGCCTTCTGAGGTTACATTTGAAAGATCTTTGAGTGACAGGCTCCTGTGGCCACACCGAATTTCAATTGTAGAATAAAAAATGTATATTTAGTTCAAACTCTAGCAGCTTTTTTCACCTCAGAAATGGAATCTGGCTGTGGCTAGCCCCAGGGAATGTAAACAGAACCTTACCTGTAATTAACCTAGGGCTTCTCTTGTTCTCAATGCAGATGGAGTTATAATTGTATTTCCTTTAGTGGAATAGAAAGTCTGTGTTTCAGAGGGGAGCTGCCATTTGAATAGAGGACAAGCTATCTGTCTTAACTATGACAGCTCTCTCCTATCTCCTCCTAGAAAACCTGAATGATAATAAAGCTGGAGTTGCATTTGATGTAAGACATATGGTAATTACTATAATAATATTATCACCCGGGTTCTGCAATAGCTTTGTCAGTGAGGTGCAATTTCACATATTGTCTGCGATAAAATCCCGTTTTTCGTTATTGATAGCAATGCCTTTCTCAAATGGTATAGGTGTTTTGTGACAGCTGCAAAGTTCCTGCTTCATATTGAGGTAATTGGGCTGAGAATAAGGCCTGCATGCTAAAACCTGATGATGTGAGAAGTCGTGGAAGCCTAGGGAATACTGTGAATATTTGGGTAGTTATTAACAGGCTAAACGAGAAGCCTTTGCTAGTCAGTGCTTCTGAAGCAATTCTGAAGGAAAAAAAAAAAAAGATGAAAAGAAAAGAAAGGCAGATTCCTTTATAAAGCCTCTGTGGGGTCTTCATGTATGATTATGACATTTTGAGCTAATCAATTATATTATAAACCTGTAGGTAATATTTAAAAGCTATATACAGTTTTCACAAGTTAGACTGTAATTACTTTCATCTCATTCTGCTATTGGCTATTACATAAGTCAGATTTTACTTTGCTTAATTGCTGATTTAATAGAAGTTATTTCAGCATAATAAGTATGTAGGCATGTAATAAACACTTCTATTTGTTTGTCACAGAAGGACTTGCTTTTATAGTTAGTCTGAGTTTAGCTGGATTTGTTCAATTTCGCAGCAGTTTCCAGGGAACCAAAATTTGAAGAAACTAACAGTATGCTAAAATGGGCCATTCTAAATCCTTTTTTGGAAATATGTGGGAAATAAATAATAAAGAATGACAATGTGTCAATGTGATTTTATTGCTTAGATTAACATAAGGAAACTAGCACAATGCCTGGATAGGGGAAAAAATGCAGATTCTGATTTTTTTTTCTTTTTTTAAATGTCATCCCTTGTGCCGAATTCATTTTTTAAAATTCTCACTAAAGACCCATAAACCAGTGAGTTCTATTCAAGAGTTATTGTTTAGGCACAAATCATCAGTAGTGGCAATATTCAGTGAGTACAAGGTAGAATATGTTCTTGTTGAATTGAATAAATATGTATACGCAAAGGTGTAGGTTGGCGAGTTAATTCTGCTATCTGGTGCTAAATAACTAGATGTAATGTTAATAATTTAGGAATTAAATCAATGTTGTATTATTGTTATGATTTAAATTCCTTGGTTAATTCCTAATTTTTTCCTTTGAATGGAGAAATGGCTCAGTTGACAACAATTCAGTGGCAAAGTTAGCACAAAAATGAAAGACCTTTGGCCCTGCATTTTTAGAAAAACATTTGAATTTAAAGACTTATAGCAAGATGGTAATTCAAATAATCTTGATGCAACTTAATTTAAGGATTATAGTTACTATTAAATGGTGGTAAGGCCAAGGAGATAGAACCATGAACAAAAATTCCCACTCTCATGAGCTTATACTGATTAGGCCCGACTTTCATTTCAGACCTTCTATATAACATCTCGGGCATAATTGATAAAAGCTCTTTAAGAAATCATATCAATATCATGGCAACATGGTTGAGGCTCTGTCAGAAATAACTCTTTCTCCCTGCTGTACTTTCTCTTTCATTAAACACACATACATGCACACACATGCACACATGTGTGTGTGCTATGCCTTGTTAGGGACTGCAGATGGTATATGCTTAAGGCACTAAATCCTACACTGCCAACTTCATGGTTGAAGTCTCAGACCTGGTGTCTTGAAAAAGACCATTAGACTGGGGTGACTCTGACACTTTAAATTCCTCCATGTAACAAACTGAAGCCCAATGTAAACAATACATTGAAACTAGAAACTACATCTAACTAACTTCTAACCAATCAAATTTTTTTTTCTTTGTCTTGCTTCTGTGCTTTATAAATGATTCTCCTTTTGTCACTCCCAGTGGAGTGTTGGTCTCTTGTGTCTCTTCCTCACTGATTCATAAATTGCTGAATGCTTAAATAAACTCTTTAAACTTTAAATATGCTTAAGTTTTTCTTTTAACAGCCTTTTTCATAGGTACTATAAATAGCGTCCCTGTCTATCACTTTATTTTGTGGATACACAGCTTTTAAAAGCTAATGTCTGATTCATTGTCTTTCATGTGAAGCAACAGATTGAAAACCAAGCATGCGCTTTATTCAGTTGTTCACAGTCTGAAAAATATAGAGAGAAAGGGTGCACACCAAAAATAATGGCCCATTTCTTCCTGTGAAGGAGCCTTTCCTCTTAAAGGGACGGTCATGATTTCACTGAAGGACATCCTTTGTGATTTTATGTGCATGTGCCATTGGGATCTGAGGGAGACAGAATCCTTTTGATAGGGTGGTTTCTATTGTCTGGTCAACCTTTAGTTTAGAGAACATTATTTTAAGCAATTCAATATTATTTGTGAGGTTTCCAAATGGAGTTAATGATATAATTACTTATCTTTTGAAATTGCATTAATTGCTAAACTACAGATAATAAATTTTAAATACCAAAGAATTTTTCTAAAACCGATAGCAAAGGTTATGTGGTAATATAATAGAAAGAGCATTTGACCTGCAAAATTATGGGGTTTTACCTCCAGATGAAGATATGAACTAGATGAATCTAAAGTTCCTTTCAGGAGTTTGCAACCCTAGGGCCAATAGAAATGTCTTCTCTTTAAAATAGAGGTTACTTTCTCTTTTTAAATAATTCTTCTTTTTTCGGGGGAACCAGCAGGTGCCATGGTGGTTAAGGTGCTGGACACTCCCACATGGCTGACCACAGTTCAATTCTCAGACCTGGCAGCTTTCTTTCTCACTGTCTCTCTGTCTCTCTGTCTCCCCCCCCCCCCCCGGAGTGCGCTGTTCGCTTATCTACAACA
>NW_006159638.1:3274720-3297690 GCF_000334495.1 Tupaia belangeri chinensis
CTGCTGCTGCTTGGTCTCTCTGTCCCCCCCCCCCCCCGTGTCACTCTTTGGTCAAATTAAAATGAATGAATAAATAAAATTAATAAAATAGTTCTCTAAAAAATATTAATTCTTTTTTCTCCTCTCATTAGATGATTTAGAGTTCTAAAATTCAGTTGTACATGATGAGTCTTAGATATCTGAGTTGACTCTTAGTTACATGGATTAGAAGTCCATATAAAAATTAAAACTGAAGATAAGTATTTGAAGTTGTAAGGAGGCACATACAGAGGGACTTCAAAATGTTCATGGAATTAAATACAAGTCTATTGATGCAAAAAAATAAAATCCATGATTAATATACATTTGTCATAATATGTATTTTCCACGAACATTTTGAAGGTCCCTCATGTTATTTAAAGTCACGGAAATGGATAACATGAGAAACACATGAAATTAGAAGACTCGGTATTATTATATTGGCCCCTAACAAGCACCATTATAATAGTTCTATAAAGGAAGATCTGGCGAAAGAAATAGAGAATCATGTCCAATAATTAGATATGCCTTTTGATTGTCTGAAGAGATGCAGAATTTAATAAGACATTATGACCAGGGTCAAGAAATTAACACAGGTAATAAAGCAAGAAATCAAAGAACAATAATTTTAAATGATACAATGATCAAGAAATAAGAGGATCTGTGTATATGTCTTTATTGATATAATTATTGCCTGAATTCCTATTTAATTGAGGATTTAGAAGAAATTTAGAAGAGGCTTCATATCTAGTTTCTGGGTTTTTTTGGTCTTGTTTTGTTTTATAAGAGAGATCTTTTGCTATAGAATCGGTGTGCTTACTAGAGAGACAGAGACAGAAAACAAGAAATTACTCCTCCCCCCAGGGAGATCCCTTCTCCTCCCATTCTCCTCCCTTCTCCTTTTGGAATTTTAGGCACACACAATTAGGCGCGTACACACACACACACACACATGCCCAGAGTGAGTTTTAAGCTGCAAGGGCCAAGATTCAAACCACAGTCAACTATGTGGGACTCAGACAACGTAGCTATTACACCATCTGCTGGTCCTCATATCTAGTTTTAATAGAAAAAGGCATCGGGAAAGTCTTTATGAAGGAGTAAACAATCTGGGCCAAGAAATATGTTGGAAAGAGCCCAATGTTAAAACACTCCATTAAAGGAAAAAACTAAGCCAGAAAAAAAACATAAACAAGATGTTTTCAGAAAGTAGAATAGGGCAGAATGGCTCCAGCCTATCCCTACATAAGTGGTTTGAAGGCCAAAGGTTGACAGACAAATAGAGCCCTACTGTTAGAGTACTAACTGCCTAAGTGAGGAGTCTACTCCTAACCAGTGAAGCAATTGGAAGTTACCAAATAAATTTGAAGTAGAGAAACGTGTTCCACATAACAAATTTAAATGCACCTTTAAAAACATCATAGAATTAGATAAACAATTTATAACACTTTCAGACTCTGAGAACTTCCTTTGGGTAGAAGCAAAGGTATGACCAGAAGAAAAGGCAAAAGACTAGAAAAAGAAAGTATCCTCTTATGTTTACGAGGTCATCCCCAGACTCCATCGTCAGTTCCCTGGGCATCTTCAAGAAGCAGGAGATTCCCCCAAATTCAATCTAGTGTTTATTCTTCCAGGAGGGAGACCAAACACTCCCCCTTTCTCCTAGTTGATAGAAAGATTTAAGGCTGAATATGAAGTCAGAGAGGTGTTGGAGGCATTGGCAGAACATTCCTCAGTTTCCTATAACACTTGTGGTGTGTGTTCCATCCTTGAGTCAACAAGTATCTACCAACCACCTTCTATGTGCCAAAAACTCAGGAAATCAGCCTCATTCACTATTGACAGCAAGTTTAGACAACTCTCAGGACGGTCTGACTTTTTCTCCAGACCTACCTCGCCAGTAACATTAATCCTCAAAATTCATTCTCTCAGTAAGAACCCTGGAGAGATAAGGCTGATTCTGACCATAATGAAAGGTTAAGAGCAGCCAGTTTCATCTCTCATCAATCTGCCCTTACTCTGTACCACTCAATCTGTCTGAAACCTCCTTGTTCAGAGATGCACTGGAGCAAAGAAAGAAAGGAATCAGAGAAACAGTTCAAGGACAGTAGATTTCTTTGGAGAAAAGAAGAGGTCTTTAATGAGAGCAGAGACTACAGAATTATTATAGATATAGATGGACCAGATATATTTTTTCAGAGGAGGAATCAGGACTCTGCTACCCACAGATGGTGGAAGATAAGAGAGAGGAGGGACTCAAAACTGACTGAAATCCAAGTTAGGAAAGGGAAGAGAAGCAGAGTGTGTGTGCACGCAGCATGCTGGTGAGGCAGGGGGCAGCCATAAGAGACTCATTTGATGGGGCCAGCTGGTAGCATCATGGTTAAGATGCTGGACTTCAGATTCACTCCAGACGCATGTACGTGTGTGCCCAAAATAGCAAGAGGAGAGAATGGAGGAGAAGGGATTGTGGCATTGCTATCTCTCCTGGGGGGTGACTTTTTGCTTTCTGTCTTTCTGTATCTCTGGTGAATGCATGTGCCCTGTAACAAAAATCTCTAAACAAAAAATGAAGAAAGAAAGAGAGTGAGAAAGAAAGGAAGGAAGTGGGGAGGGAGGGATGGAGGGAGGAAGGAAGGAAAAGAAAGAAAGAATAAAGAATGAGAGAAAGAAAGAGGAAGAAAGAAAGGAAGAAAGAAGAAAGAAAGAGAGGGAAAGAAAGAAAAAGACTCATTTGAACACATTCCTTGGCAATGCCACATTTAAGTGTTCTGTAGATAACTAAATATCATCTACCTTTTTTTTTTTTTTTGGAGAGGTTTTTGCTATAGGGCACGTGCACTCGCCAGACAGACAGAGAGAGACATAGAGACAGAAAGCGAGAAATCACCCCCCAGGGGGGATGGCCACGCCGCAATCCCTTCTCCTCCATTCTCCTCTCGGGATCTGAGACACACGCTCACACGCCCGGCGTGAGTCTAAGCTCCTGGGTCGGGGACTCAAACCACGGTCGACTACGTGGGAGTCCAGCGACATAGCCATTACGTTAACTGCTGGTCCCAATATTATCTACCTTTCAAGAGAGTGGTCTGGGCTAGAGTGGTCTGGGGTTAATATACAGCACTAAATAGAAGCTGAAAAACAAGATCACTTGAGGGGAAGGTACCCAATAAATGTCTTAAACTTGTTCTATAGGCAGGTGGTTTTTGTTGTGTCATTTCTGTTTGTTTTTGATGTTTGACTATACAAGCTAAGAAAATTGCAAACTCTTGCACTAAAAAGAATAGTATCTATGGAGAAAGAAGGGATGGGGCAGACCACACAAAACTCATATGTTTGTAATCATAGTACTGACAATAATAATAACAATTTTATTAAATTAACAGCACAATTAAGAAACATTAAATTATCAATATTTTAAAAGAGCATGATTGATGACTTGGTGGAAGATAGTATAAGGAAGGGTTGAGTCCTCTGAGTTGTACGGGAAAGAGCAAAAAGAAACCCAGTAGGCATTTCCAAGGCGGAATACCTGCAAGCTTAGAGGAAGAAAAGGGAGTGAATGCGCTTGGCTGGCTAGTGCACTCTGTGCTCAGGTGCCGTTTAATATAAGACATTAAGATGGTTAGAAAAAAAAGAAAAACAAAATGAACTTGTGCTTCATACTGATGTCAGCCTCCATTACATAGGAGCGCATGGAAGAAAAATGTTTTTTTCTCCTCTGACCTACCTGAGCAATAATATTTATGCTTATAATTCATTGCTCTCAATTGGGTCCCTGAAGAGATCGAAACTGCCTGTATTCCACTGTGGATGCTTTTAGGACAAGGGTGTTCAACAGCTATTTGCCTATCGTTTTATGACCCCTCATCTCCTATCCATTTCACACATTTATATTTCCTGCTTTATCCCTGTTTTTCGGGTGATGTGTAAGGAAGAAAAGAACTTAGGGGAGAAGCTCACTTTCAAGGGCAGGCCAGGAACTAAAATTGATCATTAGAAACATAGAACATCAAGAGAAAATATGAGGGCTGAAGCCAAAGGAGCGAATTTCAGAATAGAAAGCATAAGATCCTGCAGAGAGATCCACTGAAACCATTGCATCTATCCAGTAGGACAACGTTGGTAACCAATAAAGGCTGTTTGGGCCTAGGGTGCTGGGGGCAGAATCAGGCTGAAAGACTAAGGAAAGGGAGCTGCAGAGAGTGTGGGAGGGAAGATGTTCCAAAAGAAGTTTGATGAGGAAAGAAACAGAGAGGACTGGCTTCTTTTGTAGGGGGGCATGTTGAGAGAATGTTCTTTGTATTACGAGAAATACTTGAACATATTATTTTTAGACTGGAGAGAAGTAGCTACTGGGGAGGAAAAGGGAAATGATTGAAGATGAGAGAGCAAGAGCAAGAGAAAAGGATAAATGGAACAACTCTCCAGAGAGCTCATTGCCATTACATAATTCACTAAACAAATGTGGATTCATCTTTGTTTCCTTTCTAGTTCCTTCTGACTGGAATTGTGATTTCTAGCAATATATTTACAGAAGCTCCTCTGCTTCTCTTCAAACAAACCCCAATAAATGCTCTTTGTAGTTCATTTGTATGGATGTCTTCACTGTGGTGCTTTCTACCAGAAGATATCTGCACACCATGCTTTTCACTAAGCTGGCATGAAGGGTCAAATCGCTGGAACAGCTAGAAATTGTTGCAGGCCATTTCTGCCCTGACACAGCCCTGAAGGTGGTTAGCAGATTTTCAGCATGAGTGGACCCCCTTTATTACTGATATATTGCCTGTCTAATTATGCTTAACATTTCAAACATTATTAATTTTTAATTATTTACATTTAATTATTTGCATTACTTAAGCATCTAAATTCCACAGCTAATGTTCTCAATGAAATATTTACTAAACAATCAACCCTCTTGGATTCCACAGAGCTAAATGTCTGTGATTTGCAGCAAATCTTTCCTTCAGGAGGCCTCTTAGGCACTGTAGTGTTCCTGAAGTGGCTGCAGTGTAGGTGGCTGTGGATTCGCCTCCATATCCTTTTTCATTTCAGAGACACCATGAACTCTGACGGGGTGAATTACTCTACTCCGCGTTAGCATTACACTCATCCCCTCTCTCTTCCCATTCCTCTTCTGTTAGGATTAGAAATGCATTAACAAGGAGCCAGTTTTGGTGGTAGGAAAATATAACAATATTATTTTTCATCAAAATGCAGAAGCATGATGGAAACTAATCATAGCTCCTATAAGATATGGTCACTCAGACAACCTATCAACCAGCAAGCTTTTCCAAAGCAAAAATAGGACCAACTGTCAATGGAATTCTGTTTCTATCAAGGCTAAGGAAAGAGTTTATTTACCCACTCTGGCACTTCTGACAATACTCTGTGGCTCATCATCCTTTGCACATAAAGGAGGTGGCCATGATCCACAAAATTTGAAGTGATTTCAGTTGGTTTTCCAGAAGTGGAAATAAAATTGTACTAATCTACCTGTGCTCACTGGAAGTGTTTTCCTTGTTACCAATTACAAGATCACTAAAGGGTTGATGTGTGATCTCTACACTATAAGGGTGAAGGATATGCATTAGGTCTTCAATTATTCTACAAGATTTTACTGATCATCTGCTGTGTTGTAGACACTGTGCTAGGCACCTGAGAGACAGAAGCAAACAAGACAAACATGGTTGTTACCTTCATGGAACTTACAGCCCAATGAACACATATAAGATGCCCTAGATTTGAGGTCTTATTGCTCCTTACTAACTGAATGACTTTGGGTACGTTCCTTAGCCTCTCCTGGCCTCAGTTTCCTTATCTATAAAATGAGAATAATTATAGTACTTCCTCATAGGGTCATTAGGTTATTATTTATTATCTACATGTGAAAGCGTGTAAAACCCAAAATCATCAAACTGGCATTTATAACTGGCTATACTGAGTTGTTGTGGATTAGTTAAACATGCATGATTTCACTAAAAACTTGTATTTGAGCCCTAATAAAATTTACATTTTAATTAGAGTATTAAATATAAATTATCACTACTGGAAGGGCACAGTTGTAGTTTAAGTAGCAGTTGGAGCACAAGCACTCTGGCTGCAGGGCCTAGATGATGTTAGAGAGGGCAGCTTCATGAGTGCGGATCATGGGTCAGACACATTAGTATAATACATGGTAATGAAATAAGTACTTAGGAATGCTAGTTGTTGTTAGTGTTGATTATTAAGCAGTGAAACTCATGATGAACTTGGTAAGTGAAACCAAATGCTACACAATGGAGCACTAATGCACTGTGTGTCCATATCAAGTCACGTATAACATTAGCTGATACACTGCCACACCCATACTTGCGCATACATGTGCATTTTGATGCAGGCTATTTAAAGCATGTCTTAAATGGAAGGCGTCTTGTAATACTGTAGTGGGGCTCCCTCAGGATGATGAAACTTGAAACCTAGAGAAGTAAAGCAACTTTCTAAGTCACATAGTGAGTGGTAAACTGGGAAACACACTCTGGTCTCTGCCCCAGCCGGAAAAGTTCCACTGAACACCAAACCTGTTCTAAGTACTTGAGTTCACTTGCAATGATGATTAGTATCACACCACAGTGGCAGACTACAAACACCATTCTCTATCATTTCAAGCTAAGTAAGTTAGAAAATTTGGAGTCTACCAGTTTTGCCTCCTCTACCTCCCTTCCTTCCTGCCTTGCGTCTTTTAGGGTTCCTAATAAAAATAAAATACTAATACAAAAATTGTGGGGTTGACAGTCATAACTGGTTTTATTGAATTACTATGGCTTAGTTAAACATGTGTAGATTCACTGAAAACTTTTGTTTGGAGCCTCACAAAATTAGCATTTTAATTGGGAGTATTAAATAAAAATTGTCACTACTGAGCACAGCCCTAGTTAAGTAGCAGTTGGAGACAAGATACAGAAGATGTGGCCAGGGTGACCAGATGTCAGAATTGACACTCTGTGAGTTTGGGTAATGGGTTGGACATTTTGAAATTTCCTGTTCACACAGTCCTCTTAAATACTACCCTCATGCCTTCTTAAATATATAGCCTTATGTTCAGCTGTTTGAACTGAACATGTAACAGGCACATTCAGAAAGTTAAGCGGAGCCTTCCAAAATGGACTTGGGCTAAGCTTTTTATCATATGTTTTCCCATACCAAGAGTTCACATTATTGTCCACTCAATAGCCACTTCTTCATTGACTGTTTTTGTGTGAGGCAATGCTGAGTTCTGCTTGGACCCCATAAACTGAGTTAAGAAAAATGGTTGCTATTCTCACTTGCTGTAGTCTATTAAATGGGGGCTCAAGAAAAAGAAAATCCACTTCCTCATCCCTGGAACATCTGAACATGGCCTTATTTGGGTAAAAGGTCATTGCAAGTATAATAACGTTAAGGATTTTGAAATTAGATCATCCAGGATTAGGTGGACTCCAAATCCAGTGACAAGAGTCTTTATAAGAGACAGAAAGAGGACCAGCAGGTAGCATGGTGGTTAAGGGCTGGGTCTCACATGGCCAACTCCACAGTTCAGGTCCCAGACCGAGTTGCTTGAAAATCACAGTGCACTCGGTGTGCATGTGTGCCCCAAATCCCAAGAGGGATTGTGGCAAGGCTATCTCCCCACAAACTGAATTCTCACTTTCTCTTTCATGCTCTATAGCAAAAACATTTTTAAAAAGGAAAAGACAGAGATACAGAATAGAGAGAAGGTCATGCGGAGTGGGAGGCTGAGATTGCAGTGATGTGCTCTAGGCATGACAAACCAGTCATGCCTAGAGCCTCCAGAAGCTGAGAGGCAGGGAAGCAAGAATGGATTCCTCCCTAGAGCCTTTGGAAGGTGTGTCGCTCTGACAACAACTGATTTCTGACTCCTCAGTCCACAGCTGAGAGAATAATTTTCTCTTGCTTTAAGCCACCAAGTTTGGGATAATTTGTTGCTGCCTCAGGAAGCAAGACCGCTTGCCAACTGCACGTGGCTCTGCTCTATGAAAAGTGAGGTGGGCAGTGTCTCTCAGGGTCAGTTCTGAGGAGCACTAGTTATGTAGGGGAAGAGATGAGAATGCCTTGTGCCTTGTGGGGTAGAAGGAGTAAATGAAATGGAAGCAGGACAAGACCTGGCACCAAGATTTGGGAGGAAGTATTTATATATTCTTCTGCACAGATACTTTGCTTCTAAAAGAATTCCTTGTTACTTGTTTGCACACGAATGCTTCCATTTTTCCCCCCTCCTCACCTGTACGTGGTAGAAGGACACATACAATTTACCCTCTTCTTCTACAACTTGGACTTTAGCAGGCAATAGTATTTAAATTGTCTTTCATTATTTCTGTTACTTATTTAAATTAGCATTCTTGTTTCTTTCATCATTCATTCTCCTGTGTGAGTGTCACACAAATGGTCAATGCTCTTTTAGGGTGGGCAAGTTCATTTGCAGTAAATTAGTAAAGCTGTAAACATCAGATTACTGTCTAAAGTAATTGGCAAGATTGGTATTCCTGATAATGGTAATTTATATTATGATTTATTCATTTGATTGGTGGAGATACTTATCAAGCCCTTTGGGTTTTGGGCACAGTACTGGGCACAGAGGGCCCCATGGCACCTCCTTGGAACTCTGAGCACAGTGGTACATCTTGTGGATTTTAGTAGACTCTGAATTTGTAATTTAAGATCTCGTCATTCAGGACCTAATTTAATTGGTCTCCTCTTAGATCCTTCTCTCTTCCAGCCTGAATCAGAACAGCCCAGACTCCACAAGAGCTCTGATGTAGATGACGTCATCCATGGGGATTCTGGAAGTGTCTGGCAGACTTTCTTCTCTCACCTTCACAGACATCTGCAGCAGCTTTGCCCAACCCCACATCTATACAGAACTTGATTTAAAATTCACAGCAGCTCACTTACACTGAATCTGTCCAAGATCCTTGGCAATCTGAAAGGTTACCCTTCCACAAAGGTATTTTAAACCGTCAGAAGTCCCGTAAAGAATCCTCTTATTTTGGGCAACCTGGTGGTTTGAGCGCTAGATCCCATGTGGTCAGTTGTGCAGTACAAGACAAGTCCTGGACCTGGTAGCTTGAAAAACCCACTGGGCGTGTGTGCATGTATGCCCAAAATTCCAAAAGGAAGGAGAAATGGAGAAGAGTTTACGGTATGGCCATTTTCCTTGGGAGGAGGGGGTGCTTTCTCACTTCCCTTCTCTGTCTCTGTCTCTGGCAAGTGCACATATGTTCTGGTAATTTTTTTCTTTCTTTCTTTCTTTTTTTTTTTTATTGTTTGCTACAGGGCGCATGTACTCACCAGAAAGAGAGAGACAGAGAGACAGAAAGTAAGAAATCACCCCCAGGGTAGATGGCCACACTGCAATCCCTTCTCCTCCATTCTCTTCTCGGGATCTTGGGCACACACACATGCGCCTCGCGTGCATTTAAGCCACTGGGTCCAGGGCTCGAACCATGGTCTACTACATGGGAGTTCAGCGACATAGCCGTTACGCTAACTGCTGGCCCCTGGCAAATATTTTTTTAAAAGAATTTCTATATTTCTCCCTAAATTGTAACAACATTAAGAGTAGAAATTGTCACCCGCAATGAACTTGACTAATGAGTTTCATTCATTTTTCATAAGCAACCTCTGTTTCCTCCCTCTAGCCACAACTAACATATATTGAGATGTTAATCCACTCTGCACTGCTCTAAATATACAAAAAGCATTGACCTATTTGTTTCTCAAAGAAACCAGAGATGAGTATTATTATTCCATCCCAAAAATGAAAACACTGAGGTAAAGAAAGGTTAAAAGATTTGCCCAATTTTCAAGGAAATTAAGTGGGATTCAAATCCAGGTGGCTTGATTCTGGTAACCAGTCTTAACTATTATGCTAGACTATCATCATAGAACAAAACCAGCATGCATTCTTAACCTATCCATGACTAACGATTGGATAGCTAATCAATAGTCAAATCGCAAAGAATGCAGGTTCTTTGACTACAGGTATTAATCTATCTGCTCTGGGTCATGTAGAAATAATTGTAGAAAAGAGGAAAATTGAAAATTAAAATGCCAAATCATTGCATTGAAGTCTCACATTTGACTGAGTTAAAAGGACCCCTGATCAAAGAGTACCCTTCTTCAAACCAGCTTTTCATGCCCTGAAGAAATTTTTGTTTTTGTTTTATTTAATTTTGCTATAGGGCACATGCTGCTTTCTCTGAAGAAATACAGAGAGAGAACGTGGGAAAGTGAGAAAGCATCCTTCAGTGAGGATGGCCACACAGCAATCTCTTACCCTCCATTCTTCTCTCAGGATTTTGGGGACACATGTCCACATATCTGGCATGTTTTTTTCAAGCGGCAGGATCCAGGATTCAGACCTTGCCATCAGCCATGTGAGATTCTGCTGCCTTAACCACCATGCCACCAGGCAGCTTCTCCTGAAGGAGAAGTTTTGTCAGGAAGCATGCAATCCTGAAGCATGTCCAGAAGAAACCTAGGGCACCTCCCCAAAACAAGAGTCCTTTACAGCACTTTTGGAGGAGCCTATCTAATTCCCTGTATCCACAGACAGAGAGAGAAGTAATATGAGAGTTGAACTGGAATCTGTTTTTCCCCTGATATTTCAATATACAATTCACACTATTAATTAAGTAGTGTGACAAGATAATACTTGTAATGCATGGAAACTATTTCCAAAATAAGAAGACATGTTGATAACCAAGACTCAGTATGTATATGAGATGGTGTGGAATTCTTTTAGAACACGAAATCTGAATATTGCAGTCCTAAACAAAAGTGAGGGTGTGGGTTTGTACACAGAGGTTGCAGTACAGTTGGGGTGCCCAGAAGGTAACTTACTTAGTGGCCACATGCTGTCTACCACAAGGGCCCAAATGTAGGCAGATGAAAAGAGGAGGACTATGTGCTCCTGGTATTGCATCCCCAACCCGAAGGCTGCCTGAGGCAAGAGTTTTCATTCTAGAGGGAATACAGAAGTGCTTCCCCTGATTCACAGCACTAGAAATCTAGAGGAAAATCTGTCCTAGCTCTGTCTGAGAACACTGGCAATGATTCCTTTGGAACTACTTTCAGTTTTAAGAGGAAATAGTTACCTATTATATCATTTCCATGGCTAATAATTTATAGGTCAAGATGATCTCAGCTACCAAATGTGATACTTATTAAGATACAGCATGAAAAAGAGAAAGTTTTGGGCCAGCATAGTGTGGTAGTTACGGTGGCTGGATCTCACATGGCCAACTGTGAAGTTCTAGTCATGAACCCAGTGGCCTGAAAATCATACTGGGCCCATGGGCCCAAAATCCCAAAAGGAAGGAGAAATAGAGGAGAAGGGATTGTGACATGACCACTCCCCAGGGAAGGTGCTTTCTCACTTTCACTTTTTCTTTCACTCTGTCCCTTCAGTGAGCACACATGCCCTCTGGCAAAATTTGTTTTTTAAACAAGTAAAAGGAAAAGACAAAAAGTTTTGTTCAGTAAAGGGCTTTTGTTCAATCACAGGTCCAAGTGCAGTGAGTAGAGAAGGATGTTTTGGGTACTGAGAATAAATTAAATTGTTGCTTCATTATTCTCTCTTTTTATTTTATTTTTAAGTTCTTATAATTGCATTTTTAAAATTTACATTTCATCATTGTACATCTTTACAGTGTACAATACTTTTTTAGCATGAATACAGTGCATACTGCTCAAGTCAAAGATATTACCATATTAATTATCATCAATGGTCAACTTTTCATTTTTCTGTCTTTTAAATATTTTGCTTTTTTCCCTGATCCCCTTCTTTCCACCCCCTATAAACCGCCTTCTTTCCCACCCCCTCCTATACTGTCTCTAGTATCTGCAGTTGCTCTCCCTGCTATTATACCTTCCAATCTTTCCGTTTCTGCTATAGAGCTCAGACATTCGGAATATATTAAACAGGGACCTACAACACCTGTCTTTCATAGTCTTGCTTTCTTCACTTGGCATTACCTCTTCCATATTTGTCAAGTTTGTTTCACATGTCGGGGTCTCTTTAAGTCTGAGTACTATTCCACAGTATACATATGCCACAGTTTTTCAATTCGCTAGTCCGTTCTTAGACAGTTGGGTTGATTCCATATCCTAGCAATAAGGAATAATGCTGCAATAAACATGGAATGCGAGTGTTTTTCCAACTGTGTTTTCCTACCTTTGGGTAAATACCTAAGAGTGGAATTACTGGTTCATATGGTAGTTCTATTTGTAGGTTTCTGAGGAACCTCCATATTGTTCTCCACAGTGGTTGTTCTAACTTACATTCCCACCAGGGTGGGAGGGCTCCCCTCTCACCCACACTTACCTATCATTCTTTATTTTTTTATCTTCGCTATTTTGACTGGAGTTAAGTGGCATCTCATTGTGGTTTTGATTTGGATTTCCCTTATGATAAGAGATGTCGAGCACTTTTTCATATGGTTTTTGGCCATTCATGTGCCATCCTTAGAGAGTTGTCTGTTCAGCTCATGTGCTCATCTTTTAACTGACTTTTTTATTACTTAAGCTGCTTAAGTTCCACATATATTCTAGTTATCAGTCCCTTATCTAAGCAAGTTTATTTTCCCACTCTCAGCCTTGTCTCATCACTCTAATGATTGCTTCTTTTGCTATGCAGAAGTTTTTTAGCCTGATAGAGTCTCATCTATCTAATTTTGACATTATTGCCTGTGCTTGGGGGGTCTTATTTAAGAAGCCTTTGCCTCAGTAGTTTTATAATGCAAGGTTTTGTGATTACATCTTTTATCTATTTTTAGTTGTTTTTTGTAATGGTAAGAAATAGGATTCCAGTTTTGTTTTTCTGCAGGTGTTTTTTTTAAAGGTTTTTGCTATATGGCACGTGCGCTTGCCAGACAGACAGACAGAGATAGAAAGCGAGAAGTCACCCCCCCCCACCCCGGGCGGGGGGGAGATGGCCACGCCACAATCCCTTCTCCTCCATTCTCCTCCATTCTCCTCTCAAGATCTTGGGCACACATGCACACGCGCCCAGCGTGAGTTTTAAGCCACCAGGTCCGGGACATGAACCACAGTCAAATACATGGGAGTCCAGCCATTACACGAACTGCTGGTCCCTGGATATCCGATTTTTTAAGCACAATTTGCTTAACAGATTTTCTTTTCCCTACTGAATTGTCTTGTGCCCTTTGTTAAAATCAGTTGGCTGTCTGGTCTTGAGATACTGAACAAGCCATACCTGGTTTTAAAAAATCAGTTGGCTGTAAGTTTTGGGTTTTTTTTTTCTGGGCTTTCTGTTGGTCTATTTGCCTTTTTTTGTGACAATACCATGCTGTTAATTATCACAGCTTTTAATATATTTTGAGGTCAGGAAGTTAGATGCCTCCTACTTTATTCTTTTTGCACAGTACTATTTTAGTATATAGGGTCTTTTATTGTTCCAGACAAATTTTGTATATATTTCTTTCTGTTTCTGTAAGGAATATCTCTGGTAGTGTGATCAGAATTACATTGAACTTGTAGATTAATTTGCATAAGATTGACATTTTGATTATATTAATTTTTCCAATACAGGAACATGGAATGTCTTTCCACTTTTAGTTTTTTGCCATAGGGAACATGTACTCACTGCAGAGAGACAGAGACTAAGAGAAAGTGAAAAATAGCCACTAAAGAGATGGCCATGCCACATTCCATTCTTCTCCATTCTCTTCTTGGGATTTCGGGCATGCATGCACACACGCCCAGCATGATTTTCAAGCTGCCAGGTCCAGTATTCAAAACGCGGTTGACCATGTGGGAATCCAAAACTTTAACCACTATGCCACCTCCTGACCCCTTTCAATTTCTTTTTAAAGTTTTTCATAGTCTTCTTCATAGAGGTCTTTCACTTTTTTATTTGGGTTTATTGCTAGGTATCTTTTGTGTATGTGTTTGTGTGCAGCTTTTGTAAATAGAATTGTTTTCTTCAATCTACCTCAGTTTGTTCATTGTTGACGTATAATTTTTTATAGACCACAGATTAGTTTATTTTTAACACCCATCATGCCATGAATTCATAGGGAAGAGGTTCCAGTAGCTCAGGCTCCTTTCCATTGGTTCTCACAAAGTGCGCTTCTCTGGGTGGAGCAGGCTGGCGCTTTAGTTGAACCCAGGTACCTTTCTCTTTCGCTTCTTTCTTTTTCTGGTCATTTTCCCTCACACATTTTAGGAAGCTATCTCTGCTCTTAGAATGTTTAATATGCTCAATATGCACATTAATTCTCTTGGCAAGAATCTTGCCCTTAACTTGTTTGTTCACAACAATGCCAACAGCATGCTGGGTAACATTGTAGACTCTTCCAGTTTTGCCATGGTAACATTTGTGGGACATTCCTTTTTGAACAGTACCCATTTCCTTAATGTCTACAAAATCACCTTTCTTGTAAATTCGCATATATGTTGCCAAAGGAACAACTCCATATTTTCTAAAAGGCCTAGAGAACATATATCGGGGTGCCTCTCTTCTTTCCCTTTGTGTTCGTCATTTTGGTTAATTACTGGAAGATGGCGGTTCCAGCCAAAAGGCAATGTATAATTTTTTTTATTTTAAATATATTTTATTATTTTTTAAATACCTTTGATCACTATACATCATTTAGCTTGCAGAGAGAATTTACCCAATGTAAAATATACCTTAGACCAGTCCAGTTGAGGATACTATACACATTATCATCAACAAGTAATAAAACATTTTTGTGTTCCACAAATATCTTACTTCTCTATTTTTCACTCTAATTTCCCTCCCTACAAAATTTACTATTTGGGGGGACCTGCAGATGGCGTAATGGATATGTTGCTCGACTCCCATGTAGTCAATCGTGGTTCAAGTCCTGGACCCAGTGACTTAAACTCACAGTGGAGCATGTGCGTGCGTGCATGCCCAAGATCCCAAGAGGAGAATAGAAGAGTAGGGATTCTGGAGTGGCCATCCCCCTTGGGGAGTGATTTCTCACTTTCTGTCTCTCCGTCTCTGTCTTTCTGGCAAGCACATGCACCCTATAGCAAAAACCTCTCAAAAAAAAGTTTACTATTTTTAATGTGTGTTTGGTTTGGTTTGGTTTGGTTTTTGCCATCAAGTGTGTGTGTTTGCCAGCGAGAGACAGAAAGACACTGAGAGGGAAAGTGGCCATCACCCTCTAGAGGAGATGGCACACCACAGTCCCTTCCTCTCAAGAGTTTGGGCATGCACACACAAGCACCCAGCATGATTTTCAAGCTGCTGGATCCAGGACTCAAACCACGGAGAGCCCTGTGGGAATCCAGTGCCTTAACCACCAAACTGCCTTCTAGCTCCTATCCCCTTTCTTATCCCTGTTGTTGTTTGTTTTGCACCCACTCCCTTGCCCTAAGAATATATTAATAATCCACACAAGGGCAAGAATTTTTGTCCATTTGTGTATTGTGTATTGTTTCCCCAGTGTCTTGAGCAGTCTACGATATAGTCTCTACTCAAGTAAATTCATTGATAAGTCAATGAATGAGTGAAAGAATAAAAAGTTGCAATCTGAAGAATCATCCTTCCAAGAGAATTTATTTGTTAAAATTAGCGGATGCATTGTCTATAAAGCAACTTCCTGGAATAGTGGGAAGACGCTAGGGTTACTGCGAAATGGCGTTTGTGAACTCAGCACCCAGCCCAATGGCATCAGCCTACACCGGAGACTGTACTCTGCTTCTTTCCACTGGTTTTTCTTTCCCAATTTTTTAAAACCAGAGTTACAGCTTTTTTCCCCTAGAATTACCTGAGGAAAAAAATGTGTTTTCCTTACACTTGAAGCTTGGCAAATTAAGTAAAAGCAGCTTAGGTGAAAGTCTGACCATCTTTTGAGATGTCACAGGCCTAGAAGTTCAAGACAGACATCCTCCCTCTGCCTTGGGTATGCTTGGCTGCTTGAGTTCTCTAGGAGATCCGGACTGACTCTGGATTGTCCTGCCAAGCAATGCCAGAATCACTGGGTAAAATGGCTTTAGGGTTGACCATATATAGGAAATGTCTATAAAACCCTCCACACGTACTCAAGCCTGGTACGACATGTTGAAGCTTCTAGGATTCGTCTAAACCTGATAAAAGGTGTCCAGAGAGTCCAGAGTTAAGGCTTGGGTTGTTCTTTAAGTACGAGATTATGGTTGCCAATAAAATGGATTTGAGATGCCTGAGGTGATGCTTGTGGAAGAAGAAAAAGGAAAATTTAAAAACCTGTGTCGAAACAGTGCTTTGATTATACCAGAAGAATAATTTTAAAAAGTAGAAAATAGTGGGAATGTAGAAGAAAATGTACTTGGGGCCTGCTCTCCTGGAACAGAGGTCATAAATCATCTTCCTCTATTCCCTAGTTTTCAAGTGTGATATTTCTGCATTTTGTAGATTTTTATTTTCTACGTTCAAAAAAATAACTAATACATAGCTCTATCTCTTTAAGCACATATTATTTTATTTGCCATTTTTTAATTTATAGAGGATATGTCATTTACTCTTTTCAGGAATATTTCATGATCCTCTGCTTTACTTTCTCAAGAAAGAGAGGGTAAAACAATAAGCTTCTTGGTTTAGGAGGAACTAATTACTAAGTTTCCCTGCAGTTCTCCAGGCTTGTGGCAAATAACTTTCCTCCTGACAACTAAACTTCATCCAGCCTCCATTACTCTTAATAGAATCCATGCATTCTCTCCCCCTTGCTGTGATATAAGAATAATTTTTCCTCTGAGTGGAATAATGGTTGTGAAGTCATTTAGGTATTCACAGAAAAAAAAATAGCCTTTTACTGTTGTTTTTTTATTGATGCCAGGAATGAGGCTAAGAGAAACTCCACTCTATTTTACCGTAAATACCATTAATCCAGGGATGAGTTCTTAGTGTACAGAAATGATCGATTTGGATTTAAATGAGTTAATATTCAGAGTTTCCATCTAGACTCATAAAACAAAATTATCCAGTGGCTGTGGCTGCTTCTTAGCATTGCTACTTAGTTTGTCCAAACAAAAGCTTGTATTTTCAGCACACTGGTACGGAAAGAGAGTGAAAGCTATGTCCCACCACTCTGGCAGCTATTAGTCACTGCAAGTATTCCCTTCACCTCCCCTACTATTGATTTATTCATTCCTGACCTCATTCACAAGGCAACTCACCCATCTCCTCCACCAGGACAAGGGGCCAGGACCAGTATCTTATTTTAGGTAAAAAGTTTTCACTCAGAAAAAATCTGATTGACTTTTGAGTTTGACCAAGCAGAGAATAGAGTTATGGTACTGTTTTAAGAAAAGAATTGGGCAGGTCTGATTCCCCATCTCCATAATAATTCAACAGAATTTAAAGCTGTCTTTAGCACTTTGCATTAGCAGCAAGTAATTACCTACAACTAGAATGAGATGAGGGTCAAGAATGGTTCCAAGTAATCGAGTGAAAGTGTTACTTGCTTTATTGAACATGCTAATACAAAGCTGTATTTGGAAGAGTCAAAGAAGAAAAATGCCTCCAACCCAAATTGCCTTGTGAGCTTTTTCGCAAGAGTGGCCAGAATGGTTTATAGATGATAAAAACTTTAAGTTGCAATTGTTTAGTTTTAACACTTTAAATGAATTCGCCTAAGAATTTAAATGATTTCAGATTTGTGTTTTTGGGTCTAAATGTAACAATGCATTCTTTGTATACAAGGATAAGCATACATTCAGTTTTGCTCATGTAATTTACCTGTTTTCAAATGGGTATGCCTATCCTTGAATGGATAGCATGGCATCCTACTAGATTAGAAAATTATGTATATAGGGACCAGCAGATGGTGTAAGCATTAGGTTGCTGGACTCCTATGTAGTTGACCATGGTTCCATTTCTGGACTCAGCGGCTTAAAACTCACACTGGGCGTGTATGTGTGTGTGCCCAAAATCCTTAGAGGAGAATAGAGGAGAAGGGATTATGGTATGACTATCCTCCATGAGAGTTATTTCTCACTTTTTGTCTCTCTGGTTAGTGCAATACCCTATAGCAAAAATGTCTCTAAACAAGAAAAAGAAAATAAAATTATGTAGCTATGAATTATATAATTCACTATGTGAAAATATTATCAAAGTTCGGGAACCAGCAGTTAGCGTAATGGCTATGTCGTTGGACTCCCACGTAGTCGACCGCGGTTCACGTCCTGGACCCGGTGGCTTAAAACTCACACCAGGCACGTGTGCGTGCGTGCCCAAGATCCCAAGAGGAGAATGGAGGAGAAGGGATTGCGGCGTGACCATCCCCCCGGGGGATGATTTCTCACTTTCTGTCTCTATGCCTCTCTTTCTGTCTGTCTAGCAAGCGCACGCACCCTATAGCAAAAAACCCCTCCAAAAAATATATATATATATCAGAGTTCAATGTTCTCTTGTGAAATATTAAACGTTTGAAACATATTTATCTCAACTTAAACACTTTTCTATTCACTCACAGTTATTTATAGCTCTAATCTGCATCAATAGCAACTCAAATTCACAACAATAGTTTATTTTTTTAAAGAATTATTTTGTTTAACTTTATTTACTTATTAATTTGTTTACCTAATTTGACCAGAGAGGGAGAAAGAGAGAGAGAAAGCAAGAAAGCAAGCCACCAGGTCCGGGACTCAAACTGTAGTCAGCCATGTGGGAGTCCAGCACCCTTAACTACCACACTACCTGCTGGCACCAACAATAGTTTACTTTTTAGCAGTACTTTGAGAACATAAATGCAACCAGATCAAAAATTCATAATTTTTTTTTAATTACCAGAAAGTCCATGTGCTTGCCAGAGAGAGATGGAGAGAAAGAGAGAGAAGGAGAAAGTACCACCACCCCCAAGTGAGGCATAATCATGCTGCAATTCCTTCTCCTCGATTTCTCCAATTTTCCATCCTATCCAGATTTTGGACATACACACACATGCACAACATGTTTTTAAAGCCACCAAGGCCGTGATTAAACCATGGTTAACCATGTGAGCTTTGGTTCCTTTAAGTACAAGACTTCAGAATTAACCCCCCCATTTTTTTTTTAATTGGACATTAGCCAAAGTTTAAGATGAATATATTTTATACACCTAGGTTGATGATAATATGAAGAATACTGTCCTAAATCTACATTTTTTGCTTTTTTCAATTGTTTTTAGATCCCCTATCACATAGCAGAAAATAAGTAGAAATCCATCTCTTTCAACTAAATAAGTAACGTGAATAATAGGCTATTCAGGTCTAAATTAAGTCATGCTTATTAAAAAGTTACAAAAGTATTATAAGTTAATAGTTCAAAACCATCTGAAATATTTAATTCAACTTAAACATCTTTCATCTGAGTACACACGAAAACACAAAGGGAATAATCAAGGGAAAGTAGGACTTTGGGAAAATGTTAAAGCAGAATTAAATTTGGGCATATGTACACGTCCCCTCAGATCCCTCTGTCCTGTGCCAACACATTCATATTAGCACGTCATTTTGCACTCACTGGAAGTCCAATACAAACCAGAATGTTCTCATTCATCTTGTAGCCTGCAAGTTTGCTGTGTCAGGAAAAGAAAGACCTAGAAGTTTGCTCCAGTGTGCCTGTAAGGACCAAGTTTAGAAGTGCTTCATGACACTTCCACATTTCATTGATCAGAGCTCAGTCACACGATCTCAACCTAAGGCGAGGCGAGTTGGGAGTTGTGTGACCAGCAAGAGAACATGAAGTGGGACTTATCACTGTCTCTGCCACAGGAGAATTTTTAAATCCCTTAAGCTCATCCAATCTTATCAGGCCGTTCCCTGATTTCATTCCTCAGGGCCACACTACAGGTCCTTTGACTTCCTGAAACTAATATCCTATTGACATAAGAATACACGTTTATACTATTGAAATCAATAAGAATATAAATAAGAAGGTACTTCTCACTCTAAGTCCCTTGCTCACACTACAATGAATATGCTGAAGTCGATGTCTCATTTCCTTACTACAAAGACATATCAAGAACTTTAAGCTTCAGTCCTAAGCCACTCATCACAAACTTATCCTCATTCCTTAAAGGGTGACAATTGCTGAACCATTTTACATTGTATGGAATTTTCTGTGACACTGTCACCAGCAGGAGTGACAGTTTCTGGAATCATCCAGCCAACATTTTGAATGTTTTCTAAGGGCCAGGTTTCATACCAACATGAGGTTGAGGCTGTGCTTCTCACAAGTTCATAGTTTAGCAGATGACATCCCAGTCCCTACAGACGCGTATCGGGAAGCAAACCACTGTTTTCCGGGAACCACATCCTGCAGTGTGTTGTCATGTTGGCGCTCTAACAGTTGCAAAAAGAACAGAGCTTCTAAGGCACCAATTGATTACTGTTCCAAAATAATCCCATCCAGGATGGGACAACACATATTAAAGAAAATAGTGTTGCTATGCTCATGAGAGTAAAGAATTGGAAACAGGTTTTGTTTCCAAGACCAACTGTCTTGATTTCTCCGGCAGTCTAAATCGAGGAGAGATTACCTGAGAATTGGAGTGAGGAGGAGGCTGTTCTGAAGGTTGCCTATTTGGGGCTCATGATTGCCATCAGAGATTCTATTTGATAGCAGGGCACTGACCTGCAGTGAGTGGGGTGGTGTGAGGAGCAGAAGCTATAAGTCAGGACTCCAGAAGGTTCACTTTCCAAGTTCCCCAGTTCTTCCACTCACTCATTCTGTGACCTGTGAGGAGTACTTTAGTCTCTCTGAGCTCCAGTTTCCTCGTGTGTAAAATAAAATGTTTGAACCAGACAAAGAGCCTTCCAGCTGTGACACCCTGTGATTGTGGACATCTGTGCTCATGCCTCTGTAATTAAGGTCATAAGTCCTGTGTCAAATGGGGTCTTTGGAAAGGATGAATTGGAGACATGTCACTAGGTTGATCAACTCAAGAGACATCCCTTCCAAGTGACTTGCCAAGAGAAAAACCATTAAACATCTCACCTCTGCAGCTCGTTCACATTGATTTTATTTTTCTATAACTTCCATTACAAATTGACAAAGGGAATAATCTTTGTCCAGTCAGTAAAGTCACCAAAGTGGAATGACTGGGTTTCTTTGTGCCCACTAAGATATTACTGAGACAGCCCTCCCAAAGAGTACACAGCCCTTTGCTAAAGGAGAGTCCATGGGTTTAGAGAAAGAAAGTTACAGGAGCCAGAGAACTGCCTTCCATGGGAGTCCAGTTCAGCCCAAGGAGACTTTTCATGCCTTGGTGTGTAGTTACAGATCTATGGAAATACAAAGAGGCTTAGCCTCCTCTGCACATTTTGAAGACAGGGAACTGAAGCCCAGAGAGGTTGATTGGCCCCAAGTCATGCACAATGGGCAAAACTAAGATAAGAAAGTATATCTTCTGGCTACTGACTCTCAGGCCAGTGCTTGTGACCATGCAACACCAGACACTTCAGACACACTCTCTGAAACCTGAATGTGGTATGAAGAATAGTGACAGGATCATCATAGTGCCAATCATGGTAATTATACATATCATATGTATACTAAATGTACATCATATTTATTATATGGCATTTAATATTGGGTTGTCAGGAAAGTCATGATATGTTTTTTGCATACAAAAATGTCATGACCTTTCCAATGACCTAACACATCTATAACCTATTATTACTATTATTACCAATTTACAGAGAAGAGAAGTGAGATTAGGGATAGAGGAACTACTTATTCATTTGCTGATACATATCCCCCTCATTCCATTGAACGACTTCTATTTTTTTTTTGGTCTTTACTAGGTGCTGTCATCTGTGGTAAAATTTAGAGGTAAACTAGTAAAGAACTCTGCCCTCAAAGAGGTAATAATAATGTATGTTACGAGCCACAAATGCATGTATATGTAATATGTATGTAACCTACATATGCACACACATAATAGTTATAACACATGAAGGACAGTTGTAACGCATATATACAACAGTCATGTAAGAGATAAGCAGCACTGACGTCAGAAGAAAGATTTGGTTAGGGCTGGCCCATGCCCACAACAGTTAAGTGCTATACATATGGAGGTGGATCCCACATGGCCAACCATGGTTGGAATCTAAACCTGGCAGCTTGGAAGATACGCTAGTCTCCTGTACATATCCAGGATTCTGATAGGATGAAGAAATGGAGAAAAAGGAATTGTGGTGTGAACCACATCTCGTTAGGGAGTCCATTCGCTCTCTATGGTGAGTGCACATACCCACTGCCAGATGAAACACAGTATCTATATCACCACTTTATTAAAGAGGACCTCATCTCAGGACTAGCAGGCGGTGAAATGGTTATGTTGCTGGACCCCAACATGGCTAACCTCAGTTTGAGTCCTGGACCAGATAGCTTGAAACATGCCAGACACATGTGCATGCATGCCCGAAATCCTGAGAGGAGACTAGAGGAGAATGAACTGGGGCATGGCTATCCCCCCGCCAGGAGGTGATTTCTCACTTTCTATCTCTCTGTCTCTCCAGCGAGTGCAAGCACCTTGTAACAAAAAAATCTCTCAAAAGAGGACCCAGTCTCTACTGAAATAAGAACCAGAAGAGAAGATTAGATTGAAATTAGCATTGTGCTGATAAATGTTTCAACACTAGACTTTTTCTTAATGTGCTTATATACACATCTAAGTTTATTATAAATTTTACTGATATAAAGTAGCACACAATTTACATACAACAATAACATGTACAATACACTATTTTGTTATAAATTTCATGTGACTGGTTGTTACGGAATACTTTTTTCTTATTTTTTTATAGTTATCTGTAACTAACTTATGGGCAAAACTGATCAATGACTATATTTCCATCACGAACATTTTAATATTTTTGATTCACTTAGTGAATAAAAAGAAAGTAAAACACACACACACTTTTTTAAAAAAGCTATGTTGGAATTTTACTCACTCCTC
>NW_006159638.1:3301248-3323248 GCF_000334495.1 Tupaia belangeri chinensis
AAAAGCTATGTTGGAATTTTACTCACTCCTCAATAATATGAGTAACCTCTTTATGGAATAGAATATCTTTCACACAATAGAAGACATTTTCAAATTTTATACTATTCATGAAGTAATGGCTACAAACACAACATACTAAGTTTAACCTATAGTATTTACACTTTTCCATTGGATAAGAATCGACAATACAGTAAACCAAGTCCTATTTGGCAGTATTTACTTATTTCCATTATACTAACACTCCCACATGACTTGTTTCTAGCTACTGATGAGTAGAATTAGGAAGACAGATATGATAAAGAGACCCTTTATAACATTTCCACTAATATGGACTGAATGATTATGTTCTCCCAAAATTATTGTGTTGCACACAAGGTAACAGTATTTGGAGATGGGGCCTTAAATAGGTAACTAGGTTTAATGAGGTCACTAAGATGGGGCCCCATGTTAGAATTAGTGTGTCCTTAAAAGAAGAGACCAAAGAGCTTGCCTTTGTTCCCTACCTCCCTCTCTCTCTCTCTTTTTCTCTCTCTCTCTCTCTCCCTCTCTTTTCCACTCCCTTCTCTCCATCTCCTTCCCTTTCTTCCCTCACATGTTGGGATAAAATGAGAAGATGGCTGTTTGCAAGCTAGAAAGAGGCCATGACCAGAAACTGAATCTGCTAGCACCTTGATTTTGGATTTCCCAGACTCTAGCGGTGTGAAAAATAAATGGCTATTGTTAAGCTACCCAGTCTATGGTATTTTCATATAGCAGTACAAGGTGACTAATACATCTACAGTAAAATAATGACCTCGTGGACTAGTTAGCAGTAAAATGTAGTAGAACAATTAGAAAGTGATGAGTTTGTATGTATTTATTTCTTCTGGTTTTGATTGTTTTGTTTTGTTCACTTTTTATTTTGAACAATTATTAATCTACAGGACTCTGTAATGAATACTGCACATACCCTTCATCACTATACCTCCATGTTAACATCTTAGGAAACTGTAGTGCAATATCACAACCAGAAAACTGAGACACACACGCTAGTACTACTGGACTACAGATCTCAATCACTTATTACCATTTTAAATGCACATGTGTGTGTGTGTGTGTGAGTGTGTGTGTGTGTGTTTCTACGCAGTTTAGTTCTATGCATAGATTTGTGTAAGTGCCAGCACACTCTGGACAAAACTGTCCCATCACCAATAAAGTAACTCACTCATGCTTTCCCTTTATGTTGTCACAACTATCTCCTTGGTTTTTGTTTGTTTGTTTGTTTTTGTTGTTGTTGTTGTTGTTTTGGGGGGAGAGGTTTTTTTTGCTATAGGGTGCGTACGCTCCCAAGAAAGACAGAGAGAGACAGAGAGATAGAAAACGAGAAATCACCCCCCAGGGGGGATGGCCACACCACAATCCCTTCTCCTCTATTCTCCTCTGGGGATCTTGGGCATGCATGCGCACGCGCACGCGCACGCACCCGGCGTGAGTTTAAGCCACCGGGTCTGGGACTCGAACCGCGGTTGGCTACATGGGAGTTCAGAGACATAGCCATTATGCTAACTACTGGTCCTACTATCTCCTTGTTTTCTAAAAATTATTACTCTTTGCTCCATGTATATAGTTTAGTTATTTCTGGAATGTTATACACACATGACCATAGTATGTAAACGTTTGAGACTGACTTTTTTCAATAAGCGTAGACTAGTTCCCTGGAGTTTTATCTGCATGTTGTTGCATGTATTATTCTTTTTATCATCAAAGACCATTTCATTGTATAGCTATAACAGAGTTTGTTTACCATTCACCCTTTGATGGTAGTTTCCATCTGTTACTGTTATAGGTAGAATGACCATAAACATTTGTGTACAGTTTTCATGTGAGCATCATGTTTTGTTTTTCTGGGATAAGGGTCCAAGAGTGATTGCTGGGTCACATGATTAATACAAGAAATTTTCCAACTAATTTCTAGAGTGTCTGAACCAATTTAATTTTCTACCAGAAATCAAGCTTCTCCATATTCTTGTCAGCACTTAGTGCTATCCTATTTTTCATTTTAGCTGTTTGACTAGTTAGTTGTACTGATATCTTACTGTGGCTTTAATATGCACTCCCTTATCACTAACAAAGTTGGACATCTTTTCATGTGTTCATTTGCCACGCATGTCACCTCTTTGATGAAATATGTCTTCATATCTTTTGTTCCACTGTCTAGTTGAATTGTTTCTTTGCCATTGAATTTTGAGATTCTTTATATATTCTAAATATAAGAACTTTGTCCTCTTTATGATTTGCAAGTTCTTTTCCCAGTCTATAATTTGTCTTCTTAGTCTCTTAAGAAGGAACTTTTGTACCACAGAAGTTTTTCATTTTGATGAAGTACAGTTTGTCAATTCTTCCTTTTATGGATCATGCTTTTGGTGTCATGTTTAAGAACTCCTCACCTCAGTTAAGATCCTGAAGATTTCCCCCTATATCTTCTTATAAAAGTTTTTTAGTTTTATATCTACATTTACATTCATAATCTATGAGTTAATTTTTTACATGGTATGTGGTTTTAAATCAAAGCTTATTTTTTTGCCCCTGGATGTCCCATTGTTCCAGTACCATTCATTGAAAATACTTTTCTTTCTACACTCAAACTTCTTTTGTTTTTGATACATGCAATTTATTTAATCATACTTTAATTTTTAAAAATGACTATGCTGAAAAATTGACTCACAAAATTCCTAAACATTTAACAATTGGTTCTGAGAACAAATACAAATTTAAGCCATATTATATGTTACTGATTAGGAGGAAAAAGATGGTTATGGGGATGATCAGAGATGATGAGTGTTCATAAATAGTGAGATATAGAAAACATAAAACATTATAAAAGCATCAAGGCCTAGAAGTAGCATTATCATCTTATCAAAAATTAAAATTCAGATTTAAAAATTCATACTTTATTGGCCTTATGGAGAGGGTCAGGAGTTGAATGTAATTCATGCTATTCACTTAAAATTGCTTAATTAGTAGATTTTCTTCTATCTAATGGTGTAGCCAGGAAGCTTGGTAAAATAATCACAGCCTCTGTGATCAAACAGGCCTGAGTATAAATCTTAGATCTGGCATTTTCCAGCTCTAAGGAAATGCCTCATTCACCTTTAGTTTTCTTGAATGTTAAAATGGGACAAACACTGAGAATCAAGAACTGAGGACCAGCAGGTGGCATGGTGGTTGTGGTGCTGGACTCCCACATGGTTGACCCCATTTTGAGTCCCAGACCTGGCAGCTTGAAAATCACACCGGGTGCATGTATATGCATGCCCTAAATCAAAGAGTAGAATGGAGGAGAGAGATTGCAGAGTGGCCACCTCCCTGGGTGGAGAAGGGGGTTGATTTCTTACTTTCCCTTTCACTTTCTCTCTTCAAGGAATACAGGTACCCTATGGTAAAAACTTAAAACAAATAAAAAACTAAAAACTCAGCTCATTAATTTAACAAATACTTGATGAGGTCCAGGCTGGCTGGAAAGGATTGGGGATATAGCACTAAGCAAAGTAGTCGTGATTTTTGCCCTCAAAGAACTTACAGCCTTTGTACTTACAGGGCCAGCAGTGATGGCACAGCAGTAACAGAGTGTTCTGTGATGCTAAACCCCATGGGTGGGTCCCAGGTTCATACACAGAAGTTTCCTAGGACATGCTCGGTGCACATGGGTGCCCATGGTCTGGGTTGACTGAAACTGGCTAGAAATTACAATGTGGCCACCCTATTAGGGGTGTCTGTTTCCCTCTTTTTCTTTTTGTCCCTCTCTATTTCTTTCATTAGGAATTTTTTTTAAAGGGCCTGCAGTTCAGTGAAGAGATAGTGAACAAATAAGCACATCAGTAAAATAATATTACAATTGTGATAAGAGGCACAAAGGGACAAAAACAGGTGCTATGTCAGAAAAAATCAGAACTTTCCTAGGACTCACAGGTTGCTCAGGAGTAACTGTTTTTGTAATGACAGATTAAGATTGTTCTTGCACAAACAGAGGTTTAGTCTCCTGTAGGGGCCTCTCTGACGACCTATCACTTATGCTTCATATTGTAATGCCCACTTTGCATATAAAGTTAAACTGGTTGTACCTTAAAGTCCTCCCTTCATGCTTCATATGTGTCAAGCAGGGAGTCATTCAATCTGCTTATATAAGGATACAAGTGGGACCAGCAGATGGTATAAAGGTTACATTGCTGGAAACCTATGTAGTCAACCACAGTTCGAATCTCAGACCCGGCAGCTTGAAACTCATGACAGGCACATGAGCATACATGCCCAAGATCCTGAGAGGAGAATGGAGGAGAAGGGATTGAAGCATAGTCATACCCCCAAAGGGTGATTTCTCATTTTCTGTCTCTCTGTCTCTCTGGTGAGTGTACACGCCCTATAGCAAAAAATCTCTCAAAAAAAATGCCAGTAAATTCTGCAGCCAATATGGTGGTCATTGAGACAGGTGCTATATCTATTCACATTTTTAATCACATTTTCAACCATACTCCTGTTCATTGTGCTCTTTCTAAGATAGACTCAATTATAAAAAAAAAAAAAAAAAAAAAAAAAAAAAAAAAAGACTTAGGGAGCTTGAATTCTGAAATCTAGAGCTCTGAGATGATTGCTGAAGTGTTTACCAATTTTATTTTCAACTCTTGGTACACATAGAGTTTTGTTTGGAAGTAAGTTATTGTTAATCAATGTGTTTTGTAATGAAGTCCATAAATCCACATTAAATAAACATCCAAATTTGTTGACGCCCTTTTGCTTTCCTACTTGGCTTTATGTATTTTCATCAAAAAAATCTACTAAACTTGGAGTCTTTTTTAAATTTAATTTAACTTTAAGTTTTGGTTTTCATGAGATGTAATAAAAAAAAAAAAAAAGTTAAAAAAAAAATTTTTAAAAAAAAAAAAAAAGAAAGAAATCAAAGGCCAACCTAGATTTTAAAATGAGAATTATCAATCCAGAGAGAGGAAGCTGACACAAACATCTTAAAAATTGAGGTTCAGGACCAGCAGTTGGTGTAATGGCTATGTTGCTGGGCTCCCATATAGTCAACCGTGGTTTGAATCCTGGACCTGGTGGATTAAACTCACGCGGGTGCATGCGCATACATGTCCAAGCTCCCAAGAGGAGAATGGAGAAGGGATTGAGACATGGCCATGCCCCCTGAGGGGGTGATTTCTCACTTTCTGTCTGTCTCTCTTTCTGGTGAATGCAAACGCCCTACAGCAAAAAACTCAAAAAAAAAAAAAAAAAAAAAAAAAAAAAAAAAAAAAAAAAACACAAAAAAAAAAAAAAAAAAAAAAACAGACTTAGGGAGCTTGAATTCTGAAATCTAGAGCTCTGAGATGATTGCTGAAGTGTTTACCAATTTTATTTTCAACTCTTGGTACACATAGAGTTTTGTTTGGAAGTAAGTTATTGTTAATCAATGTGTTTTGTAATGAAGTCCATAAATCCACATTAAATAAACATCCAAATTTGTTGACGCCCTTTTGCTTTCCTACTTGGCTTTATGTATTTTCATCAAAAAAATCTACTAAACTTGGAGTCTTTTTTAAATTTAATTTAACTTTAAGTTTTGGTTTTCATGAGATGTCTCTTACTTATGAAGCAGCCAGCTGCAGTGCTGGCTCTCTGGGCAGAGGAAGGAAGTGTAGGGGTGTGCAGTCATCTGAGTGCCTCTGCTTCTTGATATTCTTATTGTTTAAAATAAAAAGAATCATCTTTTCTTCTTCCTGCCATCTCTATCACCTCCATTTTACAGTGAGAATGTGAGGAGAAAGAAAAACACTGTCAGTGATTTTGTTTCCCTTCTTGAAATCAATACTCTTTATTGTAGGAAATTTGGGAAATAAAAACTACAAAAGGGAAAAAAATCTGTTTTGATAAGTCTTCTTAGCCCATACTTTGAAACTGAGGTGATGATTACAAAATTTCAGAAATGAGATTAATGAAGAGGCTATATAATTTAGGCCCAGGACATGGGGGTTGGGAAAGGCAGAAACATAGGTAATATCTGTATGATACTGAGTTGCTGGAACTATTCTAAATACAATGCAAATATATTTCTTACAACAACCGTACATAATTACTATTTTTTTTTAGAGGTTTTTGCTATAGGGCTCCTGCGCTCGCCAGAGAGACAGGGAGAGATAGAGAGATAGAAAGCAAGAAATCACCTCCCAGGGGGGATGGTCACACCACGATCCCTTCTCCTCCATTCTCTTCTCGGGATCTTGGGCATGCACACACACGCGCCCGGCGTGAGTTTAAGCCACTGTGTCTGGGACTTGAACCTCAGTCGGCTACATGGCAGTTCAGCGACATAGCCATTATGCTAACTGCTGGTCCCCATAATTACTATTACTACCCCCATTTTTCTAAAAAGTTACAAAGGCCGTAAGAAGCAGAAACTGAATTCAGTGCCAGTCAGACTGGTCTGAGTCCACAGGCTAACAGGTTTTGTTCTGCTGCAGGAAACTGACTATTTGCAGAGTCTTTCCTCCTGGGCACATTCTCTTCTGTGTGAAGCTGATTCCTCCTTTGTTTCTTTGTCTCATCTAGACCCCCTAGTGACATTGCTCTGATTTTGACTTGCTATGTGATGTTGTTTATCATTCTTGTGAGCAGAGGATATTTTTCATTCCTTTCTAGAACCTCCCCTCTGATCACATCTACTGATGGCCAGCTGCATTTCATGACCTAGCAATATATAATAGTATAACTCTGAGCCATCTCTCCTATTCTGAACATCTGGTGGTTTTACATAATAACCAAAGTCAGATATACAATGCTGTGCATGGATTTTGGGATGAGAGAGATGATTAAGTACACTTTTTATCATGGGATTTCTGAAGGTTTTCTGTGGTTACTAGAGGGCCAGGGATTTCTTAAAGCCATCAAGGAGATTATCTCTGTTGCTTGGTATATTTTCTTGATATTTTTTCCTATGCGTTTACTTTTTTTCAAAGTTTACTTTCTATATTTTTATTTTACCCAACTTGCAATTTTTTTTTCTTTTTTTTGGAGAGGTTTTCGCTATAGGGCACGTGCGCTCGCCAGACAGACAGAGAGAGACATAGAGACAGAAAGCGAGAAATCACCCCTCAGGGGGGATGATCACGCCGCAATCCCTTCTCCTCCATTCTCCTCTAGGGATCTTGGGCACGCACGCACACGCTCCCGGTGTGAGTTTTAAGCCACCGGGTCCAGGACGCGAACCGCGGTTGACTACGTGGGAGTCCAGTGACATAGCCATTACGCTAACTGCTGGTTCCCCCAACTTGCGATTTTGAAATAACTCAAACCTATAGAAAAATTAAAAGTACTTTCACTGAATACTTTTTATCTTTACCTGCAGTATTAGTTTCCTAGGGCTTCTGTTAGAATTTACTATGATCCAGGAGATTTAAAATAGCAGAAATTTATTCTCTCAAAGTTCTGAAAGCCAGAAGTGAGAAATTGAAGGGTCGGCAGAGCCCTGCTCCCTCTGAGGTCTCTAAGAATCCTTCTTATCCTCCGGTTAGCTTCTGAAGGTGGCTGATAGTCCTTGGTGTTCCTTGGCCATCACATGGCCTCTCTGCATCACCTCTCCAATTCTTTTTTTTTTTTTTTTTTTTTTTGGAGAGTTTTTTTTTTTTTTCGCTATAGGGTGCATGCGCTCGCCAGACAGAGAGAGAGAGACACAGAGACAGAAAGTGAGAAATCACCCCCCAGAGGGGATGGTCACGCCGCAATCCCTTCTCCTCCATTCTCCTCTCGGGATCTTGGGCACACACGCATACGCACCCGGCCTGAGTTTTAAGCCACCAGGTCCGGGACGCGAACTGTGGTCGACTACATGGGAGTCCAGCGACATAGCCATTACGCTAACTACTGGTTCCCACCTCTCCAATTCTTATAAGAAACGCAGTTCTATTGGTGTTAGGACCCAGTGTGACCTCATTTTAATTTAATCACCCTATTTTCAAATATGATCACATTCTGTAGTTCTGAGTGGACATGAATTTGGAGAAATGGTGTGAGGAACACTCATTTCAACCCAGTGTAGCTACCAATTATTAGCATTTGACACATTTGTTTTATCTATAACTCCATTCATTGTTCAATCCATCCATCCAAACACAAATTTTGTTCACCCATTTGAAAGTACTAAACATGACATTTTGCATCCTTATACTTAAACCAGCTGATATTTCCAAACAAAAAGGAGATTTTCCTACATTGCTACAATACAATTATTACAATGTAATAGAGTCAGCATTATCTTATTAATTTATTACATTTATCATAATATTATCTAACATAGAAACCATATTCAAATACTCCATTTGTTCTAAAAATATTCCTAATAGCTGAGAGATATTTTTCCCCAAATCGGGATTGGATAAAAATCAGATGTGTACTTTAGTATCCTTTCAGCAAGAATACCATTCTTTTTTTTTTTCTTAATGTCACTGATATTTTTGAAGAATCCAAGTCAATTGTCTTTAAGAATGTCCCGTATTCTGGATTCATCTCATTATTTCTTCATGATTAGAGTCATGTTAGACATTTTTGGAAAGACTACTATATAGGTGACATTGTATACTCGATTACATCACAGCATGAGGCTCCTAACATCTGTTGGCTCCATTCATTGGTGATGCTGTGAATGATTGCTTAGCTAAGGGGCTGATAGCTACTCTCTGCATTGTGATGCATGTTTTCCAGTTCTTTCATCTCGTTGCATTTATTTTTATTTGTATTTTTCTGTTCTAAGCTTGTGAATTTCTCATTAGGAGTGTTTTTTTTTTAAAAAAGGCTGAAAATGCTTTTTTATACACACTTAAGTTTGGGGGTGTATTTCATTTTTTCTCCTGCTATGCTGTTGTTTGAAAGGAAGAATTTTCATCTGCTGAAACCTTTTGGTTCTCATTTTCCAAGGTCTTATAGTAGCTTTGTGGAGATGTTATCTGATGTTTTAGCTTTTAATTGTCTTGTGTTTTTCTGGACCAGCAAAAACAGGTGATTCTGTGTAGATAATGATAAGGTTTAGGGGAGATTCACTTGGCTTTATAGTTCAAGGGCACTGTCCTGTGTTGACAGAGTGATGTACACTTTCTTTAAAAGGAAAGCACATTAGAAGGCACATTTTGTGTTTGGAAAGGGGCTGGTATACCTTCTCTTTCTTTTCTGATAGGCTTTAGTAAATTTTAGTAAATTTAGTAAATTTTGCCAGAGGGTGCATGCATTCATCAAAGGGAAATAGAGAAAGAGAGAGGGAGAGAGAGAGAATCTCTCAATGGTGCATGATCACAACTCAATCCCTTCTCCTCCACTTCTCCATTCTGTTGGGATTTGGGGCATGCATAAACACGTGTCCAGCATGTTTTTCAAGCCATCAGAGTCAAGATTTGAGCCACGTTCAGCCATGTGGGTTCTGTCTCCTTTAATCATCATGCCATAGAGCTGGCCCTGATAGATCCTTAATTTCAAACACTTACTTCTTTCTTCTGCTTCACCACCAAAACTCCAAGGGCAACTTCTGTTCCCAGAGAGGAACCTTTGTAAGACTGCCACTAATTTTAGACTGTTCATCCAGCCCCTTCCTTATGTGTCTCTGCAGTAGTGTTCTGATCCACAGGGTCATAGCCTTTTTTCTCTGTCTTTATTCTCTCAAAGTGGGACATTCTTCTATGGAAATGATTTTGTCTGTGCTGCCACTGCTAGGCCTTGCTGCCTTCTCCTCACTCCAGAGGAATGTTCTCTAACTGACTTTCAACCCTAGCAAGGGATTCAGTGCTGTCTTAGCAGGTTTCAGATTTTTATTTCCCTAACTCTGTGTAAATTGAGATTGTAGCCTTCTCTGTCTCTACTTTGCTGCAGACAAGGGCTGGGGTGATTTTCTTGTTCCTTCTTGCTCGGCTCTGTAGGTGTCAGAGGACATGTGAAGAGAGATCTATATTGAACAGAAACTCAAAATCTGTGTGTATTTATTCTTACTCATTTGAGGTTTCAAGGTAAATACCATTGTGCATTTTGAATTTTTAAAGTCTAGCATAGTAGTATAAACATATGTTTTTCCCTCTCTTTCTTATGGTTTGTTGTCTACATTTAATTCTTAAATTCTTTGTAATTATCCCTTGCTTTTGCCTTGTTTATCTAGACCTTCTGTTCTTTCCTATGGGCATAATGGAACATAAGGAATCATGGCCTAGTTTGTTTAGATATGGACAGATGCTTAGAGAAATGAGGGGCAAGCTAGAGCCTTGTCCAACTGTGGTCAAAATGTGGCTGATGCTTTCTGAAGCACAAAATGGCAGGGGCAGGGGAAGTCTTGATTGCAAATGTCTTAGAAAAGTTGAGTGTCAGCTTCCTGGCACTTGAGACTCTCATTTCTGCTGAGTTTTTTGAGGACCAACTGCCCTTCAAATCTGGCTGCTCATCAGAATCCTCAGAACAGTTCATGGATTGTCACATTCTTAGTTATTTGCTTATGCCCCAAATTCTCAATGAAGGTTTCATCTTCTCATGAGTAGCTATAACTTCCTCGTATCAGAGGCCAGCCAGCTGGAGCCTGGCCCAAAGTAGGTCATCAGAGACTATTCAATCACCTTTGAAAGCCTCTATCTTGAGATCACAAGAGGTGTTACTTCAGAAGCAGTTTATTTTTCTTTAGGGACTGATAGGAAAAGAAGAGCACCTAAGTAGGAATGAGCACAGGAGCACTCATGTGCCATGCAACCTCAGTGAGGCCTGACGCTGGCATTCTCAAGCCCTTTTTATTTTGCTGAAAAAGTGGTGGAGAAAAGGGGCTGGTCAAACAGTAGTAAAACACAACACTATGCAAGGCAGTCCCACATAGGAGAGCTCCTGATTCAAGTCTAGATGCTTCCCATGTATAATGGGCACATGATCCAGGGCTGGCTAAAGGCTGGAGGTTAATTGCAACATTAAGACCCTATTGATAATGTCTGTCTATCCCTCTCCATTGTTCTGTGTGTGTGTGTGTGTGCACATGCATGCATGTTTTGTTCATGGAAGAAAAAATTGTGAAAAAAAAAGTGATGAAAAAGAAAGACTGTCAATATCTCCTCCTAAATACATACAATATATATATATGTGTGTGTGTATATATGAAATATTGTATGTGTATATATATGCAATATATTTATATATATATATTACACACACATATATATTATGTATATATTTACCTATATATATATATATATTGTGTATAGATAGATAGATAGATAGATAGATAGATAGATAGATAGATAAATCCAACAATAGAAATTTAAATAACCGCCTAGCAAAACCCATAAAGCACTTCTGGAGGAGCTAGAATATGAATCCAATTAAGAAGTACAATATTGGAAATTCTAAAGATCTAATACAAAGTTCTGTTAGTTTTCCTGTCTACAATTGTTACTCGTACCACACACGTGTTCTTGGAATGTAAAGAAAGAAAGAAAAAGAGGTGTGAGGAGCATGAAAACTTAATGGTGTCACCCCCTCTTGAAGAAGCCCTTTGTTGGTTTTATTTGTCTTGAAGTAGGGAATAATGCTTCACAGGGCCTATGTGACCCTCTGAGGTCTGTCCTGTGTCGGTTTCTCTAGCACCACCTGCTATCCCAACTCTCTCACTCTCTGCTTCATGCCACCGGTGGATGTTTGCAGATGCTGTTCCCACTTCTTGAATGTACTTGCTCCATTTCTTTCTTCAGTTAATATTTGTACAAAGGATATTCAAACATTTCATGGAAAATGCATGTTATTAAAAAACTAGGTCAGCCTGTAGCCTGGTAATTAAAAGAGCCAGGACTCACATGGCCAAACATGCCATTTGAATCACGAACTCAGCAGCTTGAAAAACATACTGGGCATGTATATGAGTGCATGCCCCAAATCTCAGCAGCATAAAGAAATAAAGAAGGAAAAATTGTGGTCTGAATCCCCACCAGGGGTTGCTTTTACCGTCTCCCTGTCTCTCTTTTTCTGTCACTCTCTGGCAAAGTGCATGCACCTTCTGACAAATTTTTTAAAATAGACAAAGTTATACATAGATTTCAAGTATTTTGCACCAAGATAAATACAGTTTAATTCAATTTTCCCACAATTTTTTGAATTCTTCTCATATATCTTTCAGACCTTAGGTTGAATATCATTTCTTCAGAGAAGCCTTCTTTGAATATCTATGTAACATGTTCTCATGGCAACTGGTATCTCAGGGTATTTCTTGCACTTGTAATGCATCTTCTGCAGTACTTTCATGGATAATGTTCTCCTCCATCTCCTACCAGACTATAATCTCCATGAATGTAGGAACAGAGTTTATTTTTGCCAGTCATTGAATGCCACATTGCCTCAGACAGACTTGTCCACAAACGAAGCTGAATAAAATTTTGTTGTATGCAAGAATGAATTGATTAATATAAAGCAGCCAGTGGGGGCCAAATGTCCAACAGGAAACAAAATTTGAACAATCATTTAGGCAGATAACAATTGGATGATTTTTTTAAAGCAATTTATTTGGTAATCTCTGACAAAGACACTAAAACAACTGAATATATACATAGCCTGAGAAGCAGATAGAATAACTAAGAGAGAAAGTAGAGAAAGAAGGTTGAAGAAAGCATAATAAAAAATTCAGAGGTACGTGCTGGTTGCGTCTGTAAGCAGTGTTGGTTTCTAGTCAGATCACTGCCACTCGGAGTTGAAAGACACAGTGAGAAGAGTCTTGGAAGGGCAGCTCGGATGACTCCAGATCAAATGTCAAGCACCTCACAGAAAGTTTAGAGACTCAGAACGGGCAGTCAAGAGGACTTGAAGGAGATGTGATTACAGACTCGAAGTTCAATGGCTCTATGTGATAATGTCTCCTTCTTTCATTTTAGCAAAGACCTGTCTATTCAACACAGATCCTAAATAGGAGGTCTAGAACATTCAAAGCAAATTTATGATGCATTTTTAGTTTCAATAGCCACTAAAGGAGCTAAAGGTACAGGGTAGGGCAGGGCATTGAAGTTGATATTGAACGAAAAAGCATTGTTGAATATGTGAATGAATTCTTTTCTCTATTACATGCAGACACATACACATTTATTTTAAGACCAGTGTTTTTTAAGAGTATGACAAAGAGATGGTGTTAATTTAAATCTTTTAAACCAAAATCTCATTCATTTTGCATTTTAATCAACCTCTTTTTTCAGAGTCTGAGAGGAGAAATGGAATGGCTGTTATTTTTCACTCATTAGTGTATTGATGCCAAAAATGAAGGGAAATTTGTAATTCCTTGCTGTTTACCAGAAGTATTGAAGGAAATAGCTGAACATTGACTTTTTTACGGAGTTGTTTACATTTTACTTCATACTGATATGGAGATGGAATTGGTTTCTCAAAGCACAGCTCTTAAAATGTATCTCTTCCACCTTTAAGGAAGATTTGGACATTGGATAATTAGGGACATTTGTAGAAAATCTAGTGAGAATAGAGAAATAGGGAACAAGATGGTTAGGAACAGACAGAGCTTAGGCAAGACTAAGGCAGGACTATGATAGCTGAGAAAGATTGTCCATTAGCCCAGACTTACCTAATTACCTACTGTATTAAAGGTTCAAATAGTCACATACTTTTTTTTCCAGCTAGAAAATAAATAAAATTTTATAAGCCCAATGCTTTATTGCTAATAGGCTAAGGTCACACAGGGCTTGCTCTGGCTAATAGGATCACTGTGCACATGCAACCACTGGAAATAGAGCCGATACGGTTCTGCCTACAACCCCACCCCAGAATTGTATGGGATCGCAGACTTGGTCTGAATAACACTGACCTTCAGAAAAGGAGATAAGTAGATAAGTGAATGAAAGCTTCCCAAAAAAATGGCAATGTCCTAATCCTCAGACCTTATAAATATTTTACTTTACCTTATTTTACCTCACTTTATTTTACCTTACCTTACCAAATAATGTACCTTGCCTTTCAAAAAATAAAAAAAAACTTTGCAGATATGATTAAGATTAGAGATTGAAATGGAAAGAGTATCCTCTATCATCCAGGTGAAGTACTTAACCTAACCATGGCAGTCTTTCAGAGAGAAACTTTTTCCACTAAGTCAGAGAAAAGAAAGAGATATGCTTATGGAAAAGTGGTGAGAGAGACATGCAGTATTTTTGAAGATGGATGGGGGCTATGAGCTGAGAAATGTCTGTGGTCTCCAGAAACTGGTTAAGACAAGGAAACAGATTCTTATCCAGGAAGAAATATGGGCCTGCCTATACCTTGATTTCAGTCCATTGAGACCTACTTGAATTTGTAACCTACAGAATTGTTAAATAATAAATTCTGTTCCTTTCAGTCTCTACATTTGTGGTTATTTGTTATGGGAAAAAAAAATCAACTGATCTGATTATAGGGAGAAAAATACATTGATGTTTTCATTAGGTTCAAATTAAAATGATAAATTAGTACAGATTGGCGTCTTCGTGGTTTTTGAATCTTCATTTCAAAAAATATAGCATGCTTTTTTGTTGAAGTCTCTTATATAGTCTTTTGTTAAAATGTGTTTTTAATTTGTTTCGAGTGTATGTACTTGCTGGAGAGACAGAGATAGAGTGAGAAAGCACTCCCCATGGGTAATAGTCACGCCACAGTCCCTTCTCCACTCTTTTATCAGGATTTTGGGTACACACACATGCACCTGGCATGTTTTCCAAAATGCCAGATCCAGTACTCAAACTGCACAATTGACCGCGTGGGATCCAGACGCCGTAATCACCATGCCACTGACTAACCCATGTCTTGTATTCTTCAGGCCTATTTTAGGGGTTCATTTCCCCTGATATAAGCTTGCAGATTTTCTTCATACATTTATTCATAGATATTTTTAAATTTTTGTTGCTATTGTAAATGTGGTCTGGTATGAAGGTTATTGATTTCTCCATGCTAGTTTATAACCTTATATATTACGGCATTTGTTTATTGCTTATATAGGTTTTTAGCTAATATATGTTCTTATCATTCCTTCTCCTTTCTAACTTTTTGATTTCCTAGGGGTCATGTACTGTCCAGAGAGAGGCAGAGTAAGAAAGGAAAGTGAGAAACCCTGACAGAGGGTAGCCGTATCACCAGCTCATCTCCTACATTTCTCCTTTGGGGATTTTGGGCATCCACATACACATGGCCAGTGTGATTTTCAGGCTGCCAGGTCCAGGACTCAAACTGTGTAGTTGGCCACATGGCATCTAGCCACCTTAACCACCATGCTGCTGGCTGGCCCTCTTTCTAACTTTTCTACATCAAATTTCTTTCTCATCATAATTTCACAAGATTATAAGTCTAGCACATCATTAAATAATAATGTTAATGCCTGGTATCTTTTTCTTGGAAAAATACTTCTAGCATTTCTAGTGTTAATAATGACAATGGTTTTGGAATAGAACAAGATAGTTTAACTTATCTTAACTTTCGATTGACAGTTGTTTTATTGAGAGTTTATTAAGAATGAAATTCAATCAGTGAAATGGTTTTCTGTATTTATGGATATTTTTATTTTCTTTTTGACCTGCTAAAATAATAAATTATATCCATATATTTTCTAATATTGAACTCTTGTCATACCTGGAATAAATTCCATTAATAGAATGATATTTTTTAATCTACAGCAAAATAATGCTTAGAATAACATTACTTATAACATTGGAAACTGACAATAATCTGAAAGTTTGTCAATAGAATAGTAGATAAATTGGGGTACTTTCATACATAAAATAAACATAAATAGAAATTAACAGATTAGGGACCAGCAGTTAGCGTAATGGCTATGTTGCTGGACTCCCATGTAGTCGACCATGTTTCGAGTCCTGGACCCGGTAGCTTAAACTCACGCTAGGCTCATGTGTGTGCGTGCCCAACAATGGAGGAGAAGGGATTGTGGAGTGGCCATTCTCCCTCGGGGCTGATTTCTTGCTTTCTGTCTCTCTGTCTCTCTCTGTCTTTCTGGCGAGTGCACACGCCCTATAGCAAAAACCTCTCAAAAAAAAAAAAAGGAAGAAATTAACAGATTATAAACATATACAGTTATACAGTAAGGTGGATAAATCTTATAACTTTGTATCCTTCACCTCACCTCCCAGAAATAAACCTAGAGAAAAAATATACACAGAGCATAATTTCATTTATATGAAGTTCAAACATGGGGAAAATTAAACTATAATGTCCATGAATGCACATTTAAAGGAAACAATTATTGGAAGAGTTAATGCTGTCTTTTCCTTTAAAATACAGAAAGCAGTAATTAGAGAGTTAAGAGGGACTTTCAGGGTGCTAGTATGTTTGAATTCTTGACCTGGGTAGTATTTGCATAGGCATGTGCTTTATAATAATTCATGGAGTTTTACATTTATATTCAATGTAGTTTTTCCATGTGTGTCTAGGGAATTATGAAAATATTTTAAAATTATTTGTTAATAATTTATTTAGGAATTTTGCATTACTATTCAGAAGTGAAGATGTCTATACTTTTTTTATGCTTTTATTCTTCTTTGAGTTTTGGTATGCTGATCACCTAAAAAAAGTGAAGATTTCCCTTCGTTGTCTTGGCTCAGGAAGTGTTAAAATCACTGTGCAATTATCTGTTCTTTTTTCTCAATTTGCTAAATGGCACATGTGCTCACCAGAAAGAGAGAAAGAGGAAAAGTGAGAAAGCACCCCTCCAGGGGAGATGGCCACTGTTACAATCCCTTCTCCTCCTGTTCTCCTCTGGGGATTTGAGGAGTGCAGCCACTTTGAAAAACAGCCTGACAGTTCTTCAAATGGCAGAGCAGGGTTGCCATGTTATCTAGCAATCCCACCACTAGGCGTCTGCCCAAGAGAAATGAAGGCCTATGTCCATATAAAAGTTGCACGTGAGCATTGATAGCAGTACTCTACATAAAAGCCAAAAGGTAGAAACAACTCAATGTCTATCAATCAAAGAATAGATAGATACAAAATGTGGTATATCCATACAAAATATTATTCAGCATAAAGTAGAAATTAAATGTTGACACATGCTACAACATGGCAGACCCTTAAAAGCATTATGCTAAGTGAAAAAAATCCACTTACAAAGGACCACTTATTATATAATTCCATTTATATGTCCAATATAGGTAAATCTACAATGACAGCAAGTAGATTAGTGGCTGCCTAGGGGGGGCTCCTGGGGCAGATGGAGTGATGGCTATAGGTACCAGATTCTCTTTTGGTATCATAAAAAATAGAGCTATAGTTGGAGAAGCCAGATCCAACATAGTCAACTACATTGTGAACCCCAGCCCTGACCCCTTGGGAAATACAACTGATGCATGTTCATGTGTGCCCCAAATCCTGACAGAATAGAGAAGTGGAAGAGAAGGAATTGGAGTGGCCATGCCCCTTTGGGAGATGCTTCTCTCTCTTTCTCTCTCTCTCTCTCTCTCTCTCTCTCTCTGTCACAAGTGCACATACTCACATATTCTCTGGCAATTAAAAAATATGTATTTTAAAATTGATTGTGACAATGAATACACAACTCTGTGAATATAACAAAAGTGCCTTTTCTGTATACATCTTAATTTGACCTTGCTTCTTTTTTTCATTGATCTTAATGTGGTCCTTTTGGGATACAAAGTGATCTACTGTTTCTAAGTGATCTACTGTTTCAAAGTGATCTACTGGCCACACTTTTGCCAGCTAGGGATATTGCTTCTGCACCTCAAGGTATACCCTTCACTTCCATAAAGTGAATTGTTTGTGGTATGTCCTAAGATCTCTCAAGTCTGGACTATTTGAGATCCTGAGATCTCTCCTTAGCCTCTCCTCCCTGGAAAACTCAGTTACTTTTAGAAAATCTTAAAAATATATTAGACTGGAGACCAGCAGATGGCATAATGGTTGTATTGCTGGACTGCTACATAGTCAGCCACAGTTCCAGTCCCAGACCCAGAAGCTTAAAACTCACACCAGGCACATGTACATGCATGCGTAAAATCCCAAGAGTGGAGAAAAAGGGACTGTGGTGTGACCATCCCTCCGAAGGAGTGATTTTTCACTTTCTATCTCTCTGTCTCTCTAGCAAGTGCACACATCCTATAGCAAAAATCTCTCCAGAAAAACAAAACAAAACAAAACAAAAACACTGTATTAGACTGTCCCTTGAAGTTCTGTTAAAACTGAGTTTTAATTTTTACTTTTTCATTCTTCATTTGCCCTAGGGTGGTTTTCAAGTTGAGAAGTCTAGAGAAGATGGCATAGCACAGCTATGGATATATACCCCCTTAGTTTCTTTGTACAATGGCCAAAAATAGTACAAGAATAACTTCTTCACAACTACAGGCATTGCTCATTGTATAGCAAGCTGATTTATGGAACTTCTCCACTGCAGAACTAATGGTTCTGAGCATGAACTCATACAGCAGTTACCTGAAAATCTAGACACATGAGGTTTCATTCCCCAACCTATCAGTTCTGTCAGGGTGAAATGTGGACCTTCACATTCTTCTGCTGTCTCTGCTGCTCTTTGCTAAGTGGTTGAGTAGAAACGCCCCAGAAGAATAATCCTCGTGCGGGCTCCAAGGCTCTGCACAGACAGCCAGACTCTAACAGAAGGCAACTTGTGCCTTTCCCAGACACATCCCTGTTCCCTCTCCCACCTAATATTCTTAAATACACTCCCCATTTAGTGCTAGAAGTCAATGTAAAAACTGAGTTATTGATAAGTAACAAATTATTGTGTGAACTGACTCTTCTTGGCAGCAAACCAGTTTGAAAACATTCACAAACTGGTTGATTTGAGAATTTAATACAGGTACTAGTAAGTGTGGAACTATGATCCCTATTTCAGGAATCAGGGAAAGCAGCCCAGAGATAGTGAAACATTTGGGGGGGTTGTAAGTGGCAGGATCCTTCAGGTCTGGTGGGGTCAAGAGTAGGAATGTATGAGACCCTGCAAAGGCTACTCTATAGACAGAGCTTCTGAAAGGGAATTGTGGCCGTCAGTAGAGGGACATAGCCTACAGAAGAGGGGAAATAGGGGGGAAATCTCCACCTTTCACTTTCTAGTCCCCTGCCAGGGCCTCTCATTGGCCAAACCCAGTTGAAAGCCAGATGGCAAACAGAACCCCTCAGTCTGTAAAAGTCAGCCTTCTACGACAGGGAGAAGAGAGTGGAGAGTAGATCCAGAGGGGTAAAGAGAACACAAACATTCCAGCTCACCAATTGGTCAAACAAAAATCTGAAAGGATTTTATTGCAGAAAGAAAATAAAAGATTATGCTACAGAAAACCTAAGTCTGAAGCCATGTATCAATTACAAAGTGAATTTTAGGGTTCAATATTGATATTGACACGGGAGTGCTGAGTGACTAGACCCAACACCTGTCCTAGTTCTGTCCTATGTTCATAAAGAATTAGAAACACAGACACAGAGAGGAGAGTAACGTGGTGTTTATCAGGGAAGGAGAAAAGGCTTCTAATGCAATGGAAGGCGGCCCAAATGGGCTGCCAAAAAGGAATTGGAGGTAAGGGGGTTTTATCTAGCCATCCAAGCAGTAGGCTGCCTCTATGACAAGGAAGTGAGTTTTAGAAAATGGTAGACTACATGGTAGTCTGAGTAATTTATTACCCTATTCTTTGTGGGGTCAGCAGACCATAATATTCTGTACTTTTTGTTAAAATAAAGTTACTAAATAGAAACTGTTGCCCTTAGCTATGGTTGCTTTGAGTTCCAATGCTGCCAGCTTTTGGCTATAAAAAACAGCCACTGTGACTCCATCCTGACTTTACCCTATCTGTGTGCTCAATGTCCCTATCTTCTCCTGCCTTTTCAGCAAGGAGTCATAAATTCTTTAGAGAAATGTAAAGAGGGTATATATTGTACATTAACCAGACCATTGAGGAAAAACACAGAGACTTTATTAGAAAGAAAAACACAGTGACTTCCTTTCAGGGCCCTTACCCTATCCATCTATAAGTGGGGTCTAACTCCTATCTCAATCTGTTCAAATAAATAACGTTCTAGAATTGAAAGCTACAGCATAGCATTATTTAAACATAGACTTACTAAGCGTTATCTGAAAATCAAGTTTTTATTATTATTTTCTCTATATCCTCCTGCTTCTCTTTCAATTTAGATAAGCAGTTGTTCTCTTCCTATCATTTCAATCTTTGCATTTCCCATCTCAGCCTTCTTTGCTAGTTCTGCTCTTTCTTCTGGGCAGGTTTTTCACTTTGAAATCCACTTTCACATCTTCTCTAGTGAGATTCCAAACTATTTCTCCAGCTCAGCTATGTCTCATGAACACCCAGCCCATTCTCCAAGGGGCCACTGTATGTTTTCACCTGGATTCTTTCCCTGCATGTGAAATTTGTGTGTTAAAAGCTTAACTCATTATCTTAAGCCTTCCCAGCCCTACTCCCATACACATACACTATGCCTGTTCCTGTTTTCAAACTTAGGGAACCAGCAGTTAGTGTAATGGCTATGTCGCTGGACTCCCATGTAGTCAACTGCTGTTCACGTCCCGGACCTGGTGGCTTAAAACTCGCGCCGGGCACATGTGCGTGCGTGCCCAAGATCCCTAGAGGAGAATGGAGGAGAAGGGATTGCGGTGTGACCATTCCCCCTGATGGGTGATTTCTCACTTCCTTGTCTCTATGTCTCTGTCTGTCTCGTGAGTGCACGTGCCCTATAGCGAAAACCTCTTCAAAAAAAAAAAAAAAAACTTACTTAACACTTTATGACCTTCATTTTTGTTTCTTAACAACAACAACAAAAAATCCATGTATGTTGGGGGGGTGGAATAAGGAAAGCAGTAATTTCCATTATCTACGCTGGGGTCAGTTTCCCAGAAGCATAATTCTAGTTATAATTTTAATACCTTTCCCTCATTTCCCGCATCCAGAAGGTTTCAAGTCCACAGTGAAGATATGTAACTGTGTCTTCCCTGCTTAGTGTACTGAACCCCCACTGCCCAGCATTGAAATGACTACTTCTTTCATTAATGACTGTCTTTCAGCTCCGACTTCTCGCGGTCTCTGCTGCCAGTCCTTCGATCTGCTGCTACCACCTTGACATGGGCCTTCATCATTTTTTTCCTATTGCACTGAAGAGCCTTCCAAGGATCCTTCCTATCTCCAAATTCTTCTCATTCTTTCTCCTTAGTGCAATCGCCTTTCTAAAATTACTTATCTGGAGTGAAATCGTGACCCCACCCTCTTCTTTTTTGAATAGTAAAAGAAAATTCTCATTATATCCCCCCTGCTTGCTGGGCCTATGAATGTTTCCTGAGTGTCCCCATACCTGCCTTTTATTTACATTTGCATACCTTGAGGCCAGGAGTGCCCTTCCTCCTTGCTTACCTTGGCCCCTGAGTTATTCCTCAGTTTGCAGCCTGTTATCTGTAGGATAAAGACCTAACTTTTTTTTTTTTTTTTTTGGAGAGATTTTCACTGTAGGGCACATGCGCTCGCCAGACAGACAGAGAGAGACATAGAGAGAGAAAGTGAGAAATCACCCCCCAGGGGGGATGGTCACGCCGCAATCCCTTCTCCTCCATTCTCCTCTCAGGATCTTGGGCACGCACGCACACGCGCCCAGCGTGAGTTTTAAGCCATCGGGTCCAGGACGTGAACCGCGGTCGACTACGTGGGAGTCCAGCGACATAGCCATTACGCTAACTGCTGGTTCCCAGGAGTTTCTACTCTTTTAAGAAACAACTCAGGGACCACCAAGAGGCATAATGGTTACGTCTCTGGACTCCCACATGGCTAACCATGGTTCGTATTCCCATACCCGGCAACTTGCACCCACTCACTTAGAATTTTGTCCACTTTGTCTACTGTTTTGTTTGTTTTTTCGGGGTGGGGAGAGGTTTTTTTTATATAGGGCGTGCATGCTCGCCAGAAAGACAGACAGGCAGAGAGAAAGAAAGCGAGAAATCACCCGCCAGGGGGGATGGCCACACCACAATCCCTTCCTCTCCATT
>NW_006159638.1:3323645-3364170 GCF_000334495.1 Tupaia belangeri chinensis
ACATAGCCATTACGCTAACTGCTGGTTCCCAGGAGTTTCTACTCTTTTAAGAAACAACTCAAGGACCACCAAATGGCATAATGGTTACGTCTCTGGACTCCCACATGGCTAACCATGGTTCGTATTCCCATACCCGGCAACTTGAAACTCACATTGGACACATGTGCATGCATGCCCAAAATCCTGAGAGGAGAATGGAGGAGAAGGGATTGCAGTGTGGTCATCCTCCGCCACCCCCACCTGGGGGGGTGATTTCTTGCTTTCTGTCTCTCTGTCTCTTTCTCTCTCTCCAGCGAGCACACAGGCTCTATAGCAAAATTCTCCCTTAAAAACAAAAGAAAGAAACACATCAAATCTTACCCCACCATGAGGCCTTTGTGAGTGCACCAGCATTAGTTGCTTTTCTGTGTTGTATTTTGTAGTATATTGTCTATCTCTGAGTTGTTCAGTAGCTACACCTTTACATTTCTATCTGGGCAGCACGAGCCCTAAGGCCAGGACTATTTGGGTAGTTTTTCTTTGTCATCCTACCTTCATTGCAAAATTTATAAAATAAAAAAGGGCTTAATCAATGGTTTCTACATTAATGAACACTTTATTAGCCTACAATTACGGTGCATTCTTAGTACCCATTAAACAGTACCATCTCTTCCATGTCTCAGTGTTCTGCTTCATTGCCGTTTTCGCTAATGAATTTTGTGAGAAATATGGAATATTGATGCACTATTTTTTTGGTCATATGAGAGTTTAATCCCTATTTATATTTTACTTATATTACTAGAAATAATGACTGTAACTACTTATCTAGCAAATCTCTGAGACTTCTGCTTAAGGAAATTATTGTTGGAGAAATGTACAAAGCCTGACTGCCAATGCCCTACTCCTTGTGGCTAAGCAGTTAATTCTCTACTGTGTTATGTTTAGCTTTGAGCTCTGGAAAATACTCATTATATGCCTCCTTTGTGCAGATTTATCCAACCATCTCCTCCTTCTTTCATTAAGTTTACTGAGGAAAGCTGTACTCCTGTTTTCAATTGTGAATTTTTCTCCACTGATGCCTTCTTAGAATCTATTTGAGGATGCTTTGGTTGAAAAGAAGAGAAGAAAAGGAACTGTTTTCATCTAATATTGGAAGAAAAATTCTTTATAATTAAACAAACTTGTTATAAAAGGACATATACTGTGAAACATATATGCAACCACTGTGTCACTATTTAATATATTTTTCTTATCAGGGAAGGCAACAGCCAAATCAGCCACTCTTGCAAGGTCATATTTCACGGAGACAGCTGAATTCACCCACTGTTGGGTTATGCTATGAAGCCAGTGATTTAGCATTGTCATCTATTTTGATTGACACCAAAAAGCCTTCCAGGACAGTAAATGTAAAGACGTTAGGAAAAAAAAAAAATCACTTACAAAACCGCTTGATAGTTCCTGCTAATGAGTTTTAAAATGCAGTATAACAACTTAATCAAATCAGACAGCTCCATAAAAGAATTAATTTGGTCACTGGCTCTCTTTCCAAATGACTTTGTGGTACTCAGTAAGGTGAGAATTTTTCTGTGGTTAAAACATTCACAACTAAATTCAGAATGACATGACCTGGGGTAGGTTATGGATTACCCAAGGTTTCTCTAGAACTATTTGTATTATGGCCTCCTATTGAATAAAATATATACTTTTTCATAAGTTTCATTTTAATACACAGGAATGACACAATTAAAAACTATGAGCCCATACTTGGAATATCCATGTTGGGTAATTTGTGTTAAATTTTAGGAACTGGAGTGACACTGAGATACTATTATGGGCCACCAATGCAAGGGGATTCAGGAATAGTCTTCCCCTACCCCAGACCATACCATTTCCTACAGGGCCAAAGAAACATGCAGAGAACCATAAGAAGCCATAGACAGCAAAGTCCTGGGTTATTTTCTGCTAACCACTTTGTCCAAACTGTAGAGTAGATTATTAGAAAGGTAGTCATGGTCTGTAGGCTTAAGGAGTCCCCGCTACCCATGGTCAAACTTCTAACTTTAGTGAACCTCAAAACTGGCGTTGGTTTTAAAGTTAGCTTTCAGGAGAAAATTCTGTATGGTCAGAATTACCCAATAAATTCTGTAAATCATCTATCAAGTTTTGATCCCTTGAGATCTCTGTACAATGTCTGGAGGAAGCACCAAATTCAGGACTTGCATTCAGGTTTATGTTATATAAAATGTAATGTCTTTCATCCTAGAAATCACCTTCAGAATGTCACATAGAGACAGGGGAACTGGGACAGAGTGAAGGAAATGCATATTTATAGACCCTACCTCAAATATTGATGGACAACTTAGCCGTACTCTTAAAAATCACTGTTTCTCTGTCCCTTCTTCTTTCTATACTTTTCTCTTCTTTCTATCTCTCTTTCCTAGAGCTAAGTGTTAAGGAAAGAGAGAAATAATGTAAATGACCCACATTAACAACCACTTAGAACCTCCATGTTGGGTAGAATTGCTTAGCACCACTGCTATTTGACATTTATGTGTGTGTGTTAAATTTATATCTGTGAGATCATTGGCTTTTTGAGGTAAGGGGAATGTCTCTTTTGATTCACCATTTCATTCTTAGCAACTAGCACATAGTCCAGGAGGAACTAAATGCATATTTATTAAATTAATAAATCAATGGAAGAGAGAAACCACTAGACATCACTCTTTGAAAGTTCTACTGATTAGGAAATGTGGCTCAGTCATGTTGCAGTGTTATAGGTACCTTTATCATTTAAAAAACCTTTCACAAATATGTCTTATTATGCAGGCAACAGACATGATTGTCCTGCAGCCCATTTTATAGAAGGAGTTAATGAGACTTGAGAGGTTAAGCACTCGTCCAAAGTTGGACAGCGAACCCATGGCAGAACCAGCTATTCAACCCTTGTCCTCTAACCCTGAGTCAGTTCGCTTGGAGTTTGCCATACCAGGTGGTCTCTTCCACCTGTATAAAGACTCCTTTGTATCAGAGCATGTGGGCTCTGCCCCCACGTAGCTCGTGATCATGTCTCCTCCCTCACTCAACGAAGATGTGTTAAGTATTAGACATTTCACAGACCTTTCAAATAGAAAATAAAATATAAAATAAAAACGTGATCCTTACCGTCAAAATCACTTACAATCTAATGCCATCCCAGTGTTCTAAACATGTAAAATTTCAACTTACATTCCTGAGTTCTGTTTATGGTTGAAATTCTGCCCTGTCTGCAGTTACAGTAATATGCAGGTTACATGGAAGGAAAAGCAAGGATTGATGGTTTGTACATACATTAACAGCTATTGCTTCAGATTTGAAACAAGATTTTAACCATTCTGCCCATGTGTTCGGGATCTTCACAATGCATGCTTGCAGCTCTGAGGCCAGGAGGCTTAAACTTTAGAAAAAGCTGTGGAATATCTTTCAGCATGTACAGTTGGAACAAGGCTGGCATTTTTGGGGAATTGTGCTGGAAAGTACAGGCAGCAAGCACATTTTTTCTTTTCCCTTATTCCAGTGCTAAGGTCTTCAAAGAATTCCAAGTGAGAAAATTACTTGCAAAGGTGTGAGGTGGAAATCATACTACGACACTTGAGCAGGTGAGAGTTTCAGAGATGACAAGGAAGAAAATGACACTTTAATACAGAGGGTAATCTTCCTGGATTTGTAACAGGATGTATTATATTTTAACAAGAAGAGTTCCCAGAAGGGTCAGTTTCAGGAAAATCACGTGAGCCCCTGGAGAACAAATGGTTGATCAGCTGCCACACTACTAGGCTGAATACATTGGGTAAAGCAAGATGAGGAAGAGCAGAGGTCCCATGAAGTACAGATTGCAAAGAAATAGATGTATTGTTTGTTTCACAGTACATGACTTTGAAACAAAAAGAGAAAAATAACTGTAAATGAGTAGAAACTTGGAGAGTAAAACTAAAGAATACTGGATTCGTTTTCACATGTTGGAAATACACAGAATATGAGTGGTTTTCTCCTTTCAAGATAGGAGAGATGCTTACTTGGGAAGGTGACTATTATGAACAGTGATAGAGAGGCATAAAGGAACAGGAGACTTGTGAGGGATCTAGGAAGAGTCTTGCGTACATGTGGAGTATGGTAGCACCCAATTAAGCTAGCTGTGGTTCAAAATGACCTGAGCGTCTTCCACAGTTTCCAACCGAATAGTGTTATGTTAAAGAAGATCCTGCCATGTGAATTGAAGTTTTTCTAGTATTTTTAATTATTGATCTCTCATAAATATGCAGCTAAATTACCACTCATTGAATACTATAATTGTTTTATGTCAAAATCCAATGTTTTCTTTCTGCTTTGTGCTAAAGAAATAAAATTTAATGTCTACAGTCCGTTATGTTTGAAACTTTTAACAATTTTAAGTTGTACCTATCATAAAAAACATTCTGCAAATGACATTTTAAAGGAAAAGAAAAGCTTAAGATGTTTCATGGTGTACTTGAAGAAAATTTATCCTCATTTCAGATCCAATGACAATAAGCAAAGACTATAGACAAGATGAATTATGTTCACTGCTGAGCAGAATGAAGAACATTATTTGCAAGAAAATAAAATCTAGTTTCCTTTATATGCCACTTGCATATTCGCTTTTTCTCATTATTAGAACTTAAATTTTTAAAGTTTAGAGTTTTAAAATTCCCCAGAGACTTCTGCAAAACCTGAACCATCATTGAGTAATCCATCAAAATCCAGCAGCATTAAAAGTTCCGTGACTAATATGTGTGAAATGTTTGAAGATGAAACTCTCTTTTGTAATTATACACTGTAGAATATGGAATAGTTTCTGCCATATGAATTACCTACCTGCAGATACTATTTGAAAGTTCTGTCTTGTGTAAATAACAGTCAGTCTCTTACAGAAGAGAGGCAGTGTTTTCATACCTAGAATGGAAATTATTTTAGAATCATTTCCATGCAACATTTTTTCATTATTACTTGGATCTGATGACTATGAAAGAGAAGTAAACTCACACAGCTGGCCCTTTTCAAACAGAGTGATTCAATTTATTCTTGTTCCAATATTGTAGGAAAATAAAAAGACTAGAATTACCTTTTGGATTTAATGTGGTGTTTCCCCTGGATGCCTAAACAAATGGAAGACAGGCAGCTTTCCCAGCTTTGGACTCTAGAACAGTAAGGGATTCCACTGAAGTGTCTTTTATCTGAAATCTAGAGTTTTCCATAATTAAATCAGGGATTTAGGTACTGGACTTAATCCTTTAAAAACACAGCCAATATCTTGGGGCTTTTCCAGATATTTCCATGGTTTAAAAAGAGGCAACAGACTTACCCTAATTCTTATCTAATGTATACATACCTTTGAATAATTCACTAAACCAATTTGGAAGATAGGATTGTTTAGTACAATCTTGTTTCTTCCCTAGAGATGGTGACTTGGTTGGTCAAGTCACATGCAGGAAGGTGTAAATTTTGAGGTGCTTGCCGGAAAAAGACACACAAAGAGAGAGAGAGAGAGAGAGAGTGAGTGAAAAAGCACTCCCCATGGGGGATGGCCACACCACCATCTTTTCTCCATTTTCCTTTTGGGATTTTGAGTATGCACTCACATGCACCTGGTATGTTTTTCAAGCCTCCATGTCCAGGATTCAAACTGCACAGTTGGCCATATGGGATCCAGCCACCTTAATCACCACTCCACAGGGTGACCCTTGGGGTTATTTTTAAATGTGATAAAACATAAAAACAATCACTTTAATGATTTTTATACATACAATTCAGTGTCATTAAATGCATCCACATTGTTGTACAAGCAACACCACTATTCCTATCTAGAACTTTACCATTATCTTAAAACTCTGAACTCACTAAACAATAACTGTTCATTTCCTTTTTCCTTCAGTCCCTGGTAGCCACTGTCCACTTTCTGTCTCTATAAATTTGACTGTTCATACATTTGTATTTTTTGTATCTGGATTATTTCACTTAGTGTGTTTTCAAGGTTCATCCATAATGTAGCATGGATCAGAATTTCATTCCTTTTTATGACAAAATAGGTTCCATTGTATGTATATACACTTTTTTTTCCCATTTATCCATCAATAGATGTTTGGGGGGGGGTGTTTTGTTTTGTTTTACCATTTGACCATTAGGGAGAAATTTTGTGTTCTTTCCACCATTTGACTATTGACTATCAACACTGGTAAACAAACATTTCTTCAAGATCCTGATTTCGATTCTTTTGGGTATATATCTAGAGGTAGAACTGCTGGATCATACAATAATATTGGGTTGTCAGAAAAATCATGATGTATTTTTGCATAGAAAAATACTATGGTTTTGTTTTTGTTTTTGTTTTTGTTTTTTAAGAAATCGCCATTCTCCAAGAATATGTCTTTTTTAACTAGCACTCCAGGTGGTACTATGATCAAGGAATTTGGGAAAAAACTTATTTGTCACTTACTTGTTGCTAGAAAACAAACCAACTCAATTAGTGGCTTAAAACATCATTGATTTATTTAGCTCACATATATACTGGATGGCTCTTCTGGCCTAGACTGTACTTGTATGATCTCTATTGGTCTAGTTCAGACTTCTGTGGTTACCTGGCTGATCAGATGGGGAGCCGATTGGGCCCAGATGGCCCCTGTCATACCCTAGTGATTGCTTGGCTGTTGGCTAGGACAATGGAATGACTGGTCTAGAATCTTTCAGTGTCCAGCTACAAGATACAAAGCTGTCCAAGAAGTAGATACAAAATTGTGTTAGGACATGAGAATTGACTTTTAACTTATAACTTTATGTAAGACTGATGGATTTCTTTCTCATCTCCTTTTGCTTTCTGCAAGATTTTGTGACTAAAACTTTTACTCCACAGCTGCCCATGCTTGCTCACATGGAGGCAAGGTTCCAAGACCAGCAAGAAGGTACACCCAATGCGCAAGCGATTTCAAAGCTTTGCATGTATTAGGTGTGCTTGCCCTACTGGCCAAAGCAAGTACCTAGCTAATCTCCATGTCAACATAAAAGATACTACCAAATGGTGTGGATAACGAGAGTTAAAAAAAGAGCCAGACCATTACTATTATTACTTCACCATGACTTACCTGCTTAATTCAGTGTCCTGATGAACTCTGGGTTTTTTGAAAACCTTCTACCATTATAAACCAGTGAATCACAGTGTCCAAGAAACTACATACCCCAGTTTCTCTACAATGTTCTCCCCCTTGATGTTCATTCATTCATTTAATAAATACTCAATTGTGAACCTGTTTGTTCCTGAAACTCATAGGCCTTGAGATATAGACATCAACCAAACAGTTAAAATCTCTCTTTTCTAAAAAGCTACATTCTACTGGAAGAGTATAGAGAGTGAGAATAAATGTTTGAGTCCTCGCCTGTATTCAAAAAGTTGTTTACAATAGGAGAAGGTGGAGAGAGGAGACACAGTAGCTATTACCAAGAGAATACTCTTCTCCTTATTTTTCAGCACTTTCTGTTTTTACTAATATGTGAGTATAAGAAAATAGTTCTGATAATTAGATGCTCTAGGTATCTGAATGCCAGGAAGCAAATACAAAGATGTGTTAGGATGTGAGAATTGCTGTTTCGCTTACAATTTTATATAAGACTGGTGGATTTCTTTTTCATCTCCTTTCTGCAAGGTTTTGTGACTAAAACTTTTGACTCCACAGCTGCCCGAGGGAGGACAGCCAATCTTTACAGCTCAAAGGGCACTGACGAGTCAGGCACAGTTGAGTAGTGATAGATGTCTAGAATAGACATTTTCTTTGGACACTTCTTTCCTTCTTACTTTTTATTTTTGTGTACATTTAGTCCTGTGGGAGTAGAATGGAATTCTATATTTTTAAAGTAGCACTACTTTGTGGGAAAATTTGATTTTTATAAAATGAAAGTGTGTGTGTCAGCACCTGGAGATGAGATCAGCTTAGAAACCAGCTGGTGACTCAGAGGTGCCGGGACACTCAGCACAAGTCACTTCGCCAGCTAAAACTTACTCTACAGACCAGAACTTTCACTGGATACCAGTCACGCTTCGTGGTTTAGTGTAACCGAGCATCACAGTGAGGGAGATTCAAAAACGGAAGGTGGCAGTGCTCAGAGCACACTTTAGAGTCAGATGAATGTGCCAATTGTCTTGCGCAAATTACTTAAACTTTCTGAGTCTCAGCTTTTCTATCTATAAAATAGAATCATAACACTACCTCATGAAATTGCAAATGCTAAGAGAATTCGTGTCTTCTCAACATAGCGCCTGTACTAGGCACCTGATAAAAATATTCTCTAAAGATTGCTGTCTTAATAAATGCTATTCTTCTCTTCAGTTGCCAGAGTATGTGCACACTCACCAGAGAAAGACAGAAAGGGAGGGAGAAAGCACCCTCTTTTTTCCAATGGAACATTGTCATGTTGCAATACTTCTCTATTTCTCTATCCTGTTGGGATCTGGGGCACACATGTACACGCACCCTGCATGTTTTCTTTTCAAGCTACTGGGGCCAGGTTTTGAACCACAGTTAGCCATGTAGAATCTGGTTTCCTTCATCAGTAGGCCACGAGGCCAGCCCAATAAATGCTTAGCTGACCTACACGTTTCTCACCACAGCGAATAGTTTTCGCCTAGCTCTTAGTGCCAGAATGTAAGCTAGAAAGGAAGTACTCTATGAACCACTTCAGCACTACTTCAAGCAGAGATAAAATCTTTATGAAATTACAATTTTCTGTTTAACTATAACCAATCAAGAATTCCTATTTGGACTATCGCCTACTATTCAAACAATTTTTCTATGGCATGAACTGCCATAGAAGCAGTTCTTTCCCAACAAGAAAAATCCACACTTCAAACAGTAGCACCTTGCCTGGAATGCTTTTAAGAGTATTAGAAAGAACCCTCCACTGGGGCCAGCCCAGAATCATAATGGTTAAAGGAGCTGAAACTCATATAGACAACCATGGTTCAAATCCCAGTGCCAGCAGCTTGAAAAACATGCCAGGCACATGAGTGTGTGTGTCAAGATCTGGACAGAATGGAGGAGAAGGGATTGTGGCCAGGACCATGTTCCACTAGAGGGTGCTTTTTCCCTCTCCCTCTTCTCTCCCTCCCTCTCTTTCTCTCTTTTCTCTCTCTCTTTCTAGAAAGTGCACATGCCCTCTGACAATTAATAAAAGAGAGAGAGAGAGACCCTACAAACATCTCCTGTGTAACTTCTAACCAGGCTCTCTGGAAAAGCCTACTACCAAAATCTCATGTGTTTCCCTTTGGACTTAGCCAAAGGTAGCAAGTGAGTCCAGTAGGAGTTTGGTTGGGAGTAGACTTTGATGGATAGAAATAGGAATGTTAGGTGAGCGGAAGAGAGAGAAATTTTGGATCGTGAATTTAGGAACCAAGCAATTCATATGATTTCATCATTAACATGAGTCATGGGATAGCAGGTCTAATGCTACCTCTAGGTAACTGAGGGAAATCATAAGGCTTTGATTCTGGGGAGAACAGAGAGATAAAGAAATTAGGGATAGGAGAGGGATCCAGAGGGGAAATGGGTGAGGATGAAAGGCAGACTTTTCAGCTGCATTACATTAACAATGTTAACTATGATGCAGTGTGGAAAAATACCATCTTCCTGTCCTCCCCATGTGACAGGAAGCTGTTCTGCCTGCCAAGATTTATTTCCCTCTGAGACTGTATTTCTCTTCTTGTTTTTTTATCTCACCTCCTATCTTGTTACAAGTGATCTTTTTCCCCCTAAAGAAATCATAATTCTATCACTGTGAAAATTGAGATCTCTTCCACTTTTTTACCTGTCTTAAAGTATTTTCTTAGGACAAATTGCCTATTTCCTCTTTTATGGAAAACACTAAAGAACTTTTTTTTTTTTAATAAAGTGACCTTGATCCCTTTCCATTTGCTTTTCTTCCTAATTTCTAGACTAGCGATACAAAAACGGAATGAAAGGGTTGTTAGTCTAGAAGCAATAACTGCATTGAGACCAATAAATGTTGGCTCTGAAAGTCCTTGGAGGAGAGTCCTGGGGCATTTTTACTCCCCACTGTCAGGGAAGTGACAGCACGATAGACATGGTCTTCAATGTGCCTGTCTTATCCATGCTCAGTTGGGGTCCATTAATTATCTACTCTGTGATTGATAGATGCTCTATGATTTAAAATAAAAAGCCTTGCTAGGGATGGTCACAAACACTTCCTAGAAGGGGACCTTGGAGGCTCTGATCTGGGCAGTGTCCTCCTCTTCCTAAGAGCAGCCTCTCTAAACCTAATACACTGTCCATCCAAACGTGTGGCCCAGGATCCCACTCTAGGAAGACAAGCAGCTCAGTGCACAACAAAAGTTTAAACACGGGCACTCCTGCTTCGACACCTGGCCACTTGCTCCTTAAGATGTTAAAGATTGTGCTCTAATTAGTTTGGAAAATAAAACCTTAGATTATTTTAAAAGGAACTTAAGCCTGGGAACAAAGTGATTCCATTCATCAGTTCTCCTGAAAATGATATTTGAGACAAAGTTGAGCAGTCTCACCTCTATCTGTCCAAAGAAATCTACATGGGACAGGGACCCTAAAGAGATAGAAATGTATCCTTCCCCTGCTGTTTCAGTGTTGAGTAGAACTTTACCATTTTCCTTAAAGTCCGAGTCTGTGCTATGGGCTTCTAAAGAGCAGGAGACTTGACATCCTGGCACACCTAATAGGTAGACGGTTCCTTTTTGGGAATAAGCCTCAGCCTTTTCTAAGGTCTGCCACAACTAGAGCAGGAACCTGTGGGTGGCACTCCATAGCAACATATGGCAAGAGCTAATGAGAGCTTTTGCCAGAGAACCTCCGACTCCTCAAGCAAAATCAAGACACATAGAAACATTTTTGTTTTACGTACCTTGGTCTCTCTGGTCCACACAAAGTCTCTGATATGTTCCAACTGGAGTGGATACTTGAGAGGGCAAAACTGTGGCCACTGGAGGCAGCATCGTTTTAACCTCCGGGGTGTAGTGCTCATTTGCTGCCTGGGGATAGAAGAGTCATTAGAGACAGTCCCTGGGTATGTAGCCCAATTAGTTTTGGTTTTTAAGGAATACCCCAAGCACTTCTAGAGCATACCAAGATTTGAGAACTCCAGTCTTTCAGAGGATCTCTCATTTATAGTTTATATACTTGTACCTGAAAGCAATTGAATTTGTTTTATTTTAGACAAAGTGATATTTTATTTTTACTTTGTGTATAAAATTAATTTTTATATTTTGTGTCTGTAGTAGTATGTAATACTATACAGTTACTTTATATAATATTAAAATATTATATATTTACAAATATTATATATTTTGTATTATAGTGATTATGACAAAAATGTAATAACTATGCATATAAGTACTATAATATATAAGATATTGTTCTAACTGATTTATAGACACTATCACAAATAATCTTCATAGTTATTAGTTCTTCTTTATGAGAGAGAAAAAAGAGAGAAAGAGAAAATGAGTGAGAAAAGGATAGGATTTTTTTTTCTTTTTTTGGAGAGGTTTTTGCTATAGGGCATGTGCGCTCGCCAGACAGACAGAGAGAGACAGAGAGACAGAAAGTGAGAAATCACTCCCCAGGGGGGATGACCACGCCGCAATCCCTTCTCCTCCGTTCTCCTCTTGGGATCTTGGGCACGCACGCACATGAGCCTGGCATGAGTTTAAGCCACTGGGTCCAGGACTCGAACCATGAGAGTCCAGCGACATAGCCATTATGCTAACTGCTGGTCCCTAAGGATAGGTATTTTTGACAGGACCTCGCTATGTCACAATCTTCCTGACGATTACATGTGGCATACACAGGTCACCCCAGGAACAAAACCATGCTTTCCATGTGGCCTCCAAAGCAGTGGTGCTATCTGTGTGTCAATGTCTATTTGAAAGGGGTTGGGACGAGCGGATAGTATAATTGTTACATCGCTGAACTCCCATGTAGTCCAACACAGTTCGAGTCCCAGACCGGGTGACTTAAACTCATATCAGGCAAATGTGCATGTATGTCCAAAATCCCAAGAGAAGAATGGAGGAGAAGGGATTGTGGTGTCACCATCCCCTGGGGGGTGGTCCTCATTTTCTGTCTCTCTGTCTCTGTCTGTCTCTCTGGAGAGTGCGCACACCCTACAGCAAAAATCTCTCTCAAAAAATAAAGAGGTGGTATGGGCTAGTCCCGTAGTCTCGTAGTTAAAATGAATTGATTCCCATATGACCAACTGTAGTTCGAATCTCAGCCCTAGTATCTTGAAAAACATGCTGAGCATGTGTGTGTACATGTCCAAAATCCAAGAAGAATGAAGAAATGGAGAAGAGATTGCAGCATGACTATGCCCCATTGGTGGTGATGGTGGGGTGTGCTTCCTCCCTCTCTTCCTTTCTTTCTCTCTCTCTCTTAGGCAAGCACAGATACTCTCTGGAAATTCAAAGAAAGAAAAAGGCTATGTTATTATTGCCATTTTATAGATGAGAAAAGAGAGACACTAAAAAGCTAAGTGATTTGTCCAAGTGGCAAAGTTGAGATTTACACCCAGATCTGTTCATTATGGTGCCTGAGACTTTTAACTACCCTACACTGATCTAAGTGAACAGAATTTTGAGAATTTGATTAAAGACAATTGCTTCACTAGGCAACGGTGAGATATAAAAAGTCTGTGGGAAAAGAAAGATGCCGCCTCTGAAGAAGCAATATTTAGTAGTTTTTCAAGCCTTAAATAAATTAGAGCACCTATTTGGAGCCAAGAACATATATTCAGTTGATTAATTTCCAAGACTATAGAAAGATAGACTTTGTAGAACCCCAGCAGCCATCTGCCAAAGTAAGTATGGAGTTCATGGGAATTCCAAACCAGAGATTGTACCAGAACGGAGGAAGGTAAAGCACCAATATGAACCCAGTCTTAGGCTTCACCTCACCTTGCTATGAAAGGAGGACTTGTTTCTAAGTACCAGTTAAAACTCTGGGCAGCTGAAGAAAAGATTAAAAATGCAATTAGGTCATTCAAATCACTGATTCCTTTGGTCTTCTGTTTTTCTGTGCTGAAAGGAAAAGCTAGAGAGACAAGCCCTAATTGAACTGATTGGACCTGTCTTTGATGGGGAGCTCCTAACCATTGTAAACCTAAGAAAGAGCTGTTTGCGATCAGCTGGTTTAGATGCTTTTTAGCTGCAGTTCCAAAAGATCATGAATGAATTGGAAAGTCATTTTAGAATAAGGTTTAGGATTAATTTATTCATTCATAAACATCGATTGAGTGCTCTTGGTGAAACAAACAGTATTCTAGGGGATAGAAAAATGAAGAAAAAATGATCACTGTTCCCAAGAATCTCACAGTTGTGTGGTAGAGACAGACAAGAACTCTCGCAGCAGCTTAATGTGGTGTTTCCAGACAGGATTCAGAATTACTGTGGTGTGTATGAAACAAAGGCATTTCAGACTTCTTGGTTTCCAAGAAAGCCCTCTAAAGAGGGAGGTCTTCCATTAGGCCAAGATATGTCTGCTCTTACACAGACCACTGTGGGAAGGAATCCAGGCAGAAATAGCAGTGTGTGCCCAGGGGTATACATGGGAAAGGTGGCCCCACAATCTGGCAAACACATGTGAACAACCAGTATTAGCCAGCTGGTCACCCGATTCTTAGATACTTCGTTGTTAGAATGCTAGGACACAGATCTAGAGCTCACGAATTCCAAGCCAAGATCTATGTCTCAGTAGGAAGTCAGACTCCTTGTTTCTAGAGTCTATGTGTTTATATGCAGTTTCATACTAACACCATCTGGACAATGGATGGTATTAAAACCCATTCAACCCCCTTTGTGAAATTAGAATTGCCAAGGCAAGTGGAGCTGATACTTCTGGAATAGTTGCTGTGCTCCTGGCATTGGACTAGGTGCCTTTTGGGTGTTGGGGAGGGGTATAACATTATCTTAATTAGTAGCTTTTTCATCTAACTTCTTCCCTAATCAGTCACTGAGATGTATTCTGCCCTAACCCACACACATATTGTAATTTGCCTGCTATTGGGCTTATATTTTCATTTGGATCCATCTTCTTCCTGTGTGAAGAGAAGACATCTCTAAACCCTAATGCTCCATCATATTTCCTTAAGCAGCCTGTCTCGCAGTCCTACACCAGGCTGCCATTTTTCCTGTAGGGACAATTACATTTATTTACATTGACATGGTGGCTTACTACCTTAAGTGAAAGGATAAACAATTAATGTCCCAGCTCCCAGCAGCAGGCTGGCCTTTCCACCATTAGAACTTGTCTTAGAAAGACCTGTGCAACATAGCTGCTCAGACTGAACTTTAACTAATTATTCAATCAACAATTTGGCAGGTCAGTCAATGGGAAACGATGTAAAGTCGGCTGAAATTGATCACACTTCATTTCCCATCAATTGTCAAGCCAAATTGTGGATAAAGTCATAAGTAAAGGATCATTGCCTGTCATTCTTGGGACCATGTTTTCTATCCCTTCTACTTACTTAGACCCCAGGCTGATCTGTAAAAGCAAGAATCTTTTGCTCTTACAGAGAGAACCAGTATAGACTGTTTACCACCTTCTGAGATGGAAGGAGAAGAAAGAGTATTTCCTATTTCATAATTGATGTGGCTGTAGTCATATAATCCCCTAACCTTTTCAGGCAGTGTGGATGTGGAGGTTGGATTTTAAACCCCATGATCCATTATGCATCACTTACTTCCACATCTATTACTGTTCCAGCGGCCAAATGACAGGATTCCCCATCAGGGCCTTTGACTGTGTGAGGCTCTTCACTTTATGCCGGTGGATAGGCATGTGGAACTTCACACATGGGTGATTTACAGGCAATTAGCAGGAGGCAATGGCAGATGTAGTGTAGCTTTTCTGAAAAGTTATGAATAAAGGATGTAGGAAGGAAGATTTTTCTCCCCCAAAAAAAGGCTTAGAATGATCCAAGCAGTGAATTTTGTGACATTAACTACTGCCCTCTCAGAAGAGGTTGTAAAATTCAATGTATTCTTGACTAAGTTGACTGGCAGCTTCTAAAACCAATCACTGTCTCAGCTTGACAGAGCCCTTTTAGGCAGACCAATAGATCATAAAGAAAGCAGGGATATGCCTAGACTGGTGCAGTGGTGGTACAGCTGGGCTCATATGGGAAGGCCTTCTATTTGAGTCTTGAGACCTCCCTGTACACACAGGGTGTATGCTCACATGCCCAAGATCCTGGCTGGCTGAGGCTGGGGGTGAATCACAGCTTGAGGAACTTGTTGGGGGTTGGGGGCACCTGTCTGTGTCTCACTCTCTCTTGAAGGAGTAAATAAATGAATAGTATTTACCAGAAAGAAAAAAGGATAGGAAGAAAGAAGGGAGAGAGGGAGCAAAGGAGAGAGAGAGGAGAGGAAAGGAGAAAGACAGAAAAGAAGGAAACAGGGACACAGATTCTGATCTGAACACAAGCTTTCTCATCCTCTCTCTGTCCCCAAACCATCTAGTTTCTTGTTTTGCACAAAGGGACCTAAGGGATTCTCAGGCAAATGCCTCTCAGATTTGAGCATAAACCACCAAGAAATAACCAGAATGGAATTTTCTGAAAAACATGGCCATGTGCAAAAGTGATTATATTTTTCCTCACAGTGCTTTGCAAAATTGAGGATTTTATAGCTTAGGAAACCAAGGTTTAGGAATTTTTCCCGATGTTCTATGGCTACTTAATGGCAAATTTGAGTTTAGACTCCAGATCTGCAGGGCCAGATGCATTTTTTCCCTTAAACTGTATTTCCTCAGTCTATAGATTAAGATTCATTGATTAACTCATGCATATACACACTCTTTGTTCTCTTGTTCTCTCAACAAATATTTATCAAGAGCTTACTTTATTGATAACTTATTGAGAATTTCTGGCTGTGCTAGGTACAGTACTAGACACTTGAAACCACTATATTAGTCAGGATTTTCCTGAGACACAGAACCAAAAGAATATGTATACAGTATATGGAGTTTTATTGTGAAAAATTGGCTCACACAATTATGGAGGCTGAGAAGTTCCATGATCTGCAGGCTACAAGTCGAAGACTCAAGAAAATTTGTGGTGTAAATCAATCCAAGGACAGAGGAGCTAAGAAGTAGTGGCGCTGGTGGAGTAAATCCCAAACCAAGGGCAGCAGAAGATGAGATGAGTTCTAGCTCAAGCCACAAGGCAGAAAAACAAGGAAATCTAATTCTCCTTTCTTCATCTTCTGTTCTATCTGGACCGTCAGTGAATTGGATGATGCTAACTACATTGAAGAAGGCTATCTACTTTCCTGAGTTCCCTCACAGACATACCCAGAAATAATGTTAATGGCCACCTGATGGCCCAGTCAAACTGACATATAAAACTATCACACCAACCCTTAAGGAGTCCATGGTCTAGTAAAAAATAGACCGATAAACAGACAAAAATGATACAATATGGATGGAACTAAAATGGGGGAGAGAATCAAGGGGAAAATGAAAGAAGCAAAATATTTAAGGGACACAAAAATGGAAAATTACCTGTTGATAATAACGTATATGGTGATATCTTTGACTAGACTAATTTACTAAATTCATTTTGTAAGTTGTGACATACAGTGATTCAATAACATACAGTGATTGAATGTAAAAAAAAAAACAATAAAAATATAAAGTGATAGGAACACAGGTGCTTTGAGAGTATGGAAGAAGGGTATCTACTTTGATTTGGGGAGCCAAGGAACATCTAGCAAAGTCTTTCCCAGCAAAGTGACCTAAGGCCTCAAGTACGAGTAAGAGTAAACCAAGTGGGGAGAACTTTTTAGGCGGAAGGAGCAGGATTTACAAGCCACAGAAGCAAGACAGTTTAACAGAGTTTAACAGGCAGATGGTTGGAGCTTCGATTACAAATTGGAAAATCAGAGTAGTGGGAGGGCAGCCTCAGGGGCCTGTTCATGGAGGAGCCTATAAGCTTGTAAGTGCTTTCTTTTCAGAACCAGCCCACCTCTCTTGGCAGCCCTCAAAGGCAGGGGGCTTATCCTCAGCTACAGCCAAGTTCAACAATCTCTTCCTCCTCCTCCTCCTCCTCCTCCTCCTCCTCCTCCTCCTTCTTTTCTTCTTTCTTTTTCTCTTCCCTCTCTTCCTCATCCTTGCCAAAGGGAGATTTATTTTGGTCACCATCAAGCACTTCTCAAGGTAATGCCTCTGCTGTTAGGTACACAGTGGTGGTTGTTCACTCAAACATCCCCCTCACCTGAACAACAACAAAAAAGGCCATGTAAGCAAAGTGATTTGACCAAGGTCACTTGTTGCTAGTTGGAGATGGAGCTAGGAATTGAGGCCAGGCTTTCTGTCCCGTCTGCTCTCATTGTAGTCAGTCTTCCCACTCAAAAACCTCACTGGAATGGACACCCTTTTAAATTACATCTTTTTTTCTTTTCCAATTGCTTCCTATGAGAGAAAATAAAGTGAATTTCAAGGCTTTACACTGTCTTTCATCCAAAAAAGGGAGAGGGAGGACATTGGACTAAAGTTAGAATCTTCAACAACTTATTAAATGTTTCCTTTTTAATTGGATGAGATTAATGTACTCATAATTGCTTCAGAAACAAGATGGTACACCTCATCATTAAGGCCTCTGGTTCCTGAGTGACATGAGCAATCTGGAAGGAAGAGTTAGTAGTGGTGTGAATGGCACATTATATGCTACAATTCTGGGTATAATCATTGAACAAAAAGGAGGGGTGGAGATGGGACCTTCTTATAGCATTTCAGGGTTGGTGAGAATGAAGTAGGCAAGAAGCCTGGTCCATGCTGTGTGTTACAGACTCTGTCACCAGGAAAAGGCGATAAATAAATAAATAAATAAATAAATAAATAAAGTGAAGATGCAGCATCTCCCATCTCCCTCTCAAGCTATAAACACGGCGGGGGGGAGGGGCACTTGTAGTGAGAGCTGTCTGGCATCCATTTCTAGTTCCTTCAGCGTCAGAATATCAATGAAGTAGGATATTAAAATGACAGAGTCTCATTCTGTTGACTGGAGGACAGGGTTGGTAGCTCTCCAGTTGGTGTGGTTTCAGAGGGTGCAAACACAAATGCCTCCAGGAGCCAGGAAGGAGCTAGAAATGTAAGAGTGGGTGAGTAGCCAGGGCATACACCCTTTGCACGTGTTAGAACTGCTCCTCGGCTCCACAGGACAGTAATCATAAGGGAACGGAGACCCAGTGATCCAGATCCTTGGAGTTTTCAGAGAAGCTATAATTCTGGGTTTTGTATGTTCCTTTTATATTTTTATATTTTTAAATGAATAAGCTCTTCATTTTGAAATATTGCAATGTTTAAATGTTACTAAATAAGGCTCTTATCCTTATTTAGTAGAAGGGAAAGCGGTGGTTTATTTATATTACTGAAAGTTCTTATGTAGAATTTTGTAAATCTGAATAGTATGAGAAGGGATAAGCATAGAACAAGAATCTGGTATAAAATATTTTCTTTAATTGCTAGAGGGCATGTGTGCTTGCCACAGAGACAGAGAGAGAGCTAGAGAGGGAGAAGACACTGCCCTGGGGGATGTGGTCACACTGCAATTCCTTCTCCATTTCTCCATTCTGTCAGGATTTCAGGTACTTGTGCACACATGCCTGATATAGTTTTCAAGCCCCTGGGCTGGGACTCAAACAGCAGTCCTAAGTGTGGAATCTAGCTCCCTTAACCACTATGCTATGGGGCCAGCCAGGTATTAAATATTGAAAACAAGTCTTCAAATACAGGGGCCATTTTGAAAGCATACTATGTAAAGAGAAGTAATGTGCTACAGAGGAAAGAGCACTGCACGTGGTCTCAGTGCACTCACTGGCAAGGGCTTAGTTAGCCCTGCCTCGGTGTCTTCCTCTATGAAGTTGAAGTTTTGATTCAGATTCTATCTAAACTCTCCTCTAATCTTAATATTGGTGACCACCTTCCCCAACAGTGAAATCTATATGGCACCTCATCAGGGTCCCCCATCAGCACCGAGTAGTTACAGGGTTCTCTCCCATTGTCGCAATTTCAGGCAACCATGAGAAGATTCTATCGGAAGCTCATAGAATTTAAAAAAAAAAAAAAAGAGGAAGGAAAATTCTAGAATGAGGTGCCCTTGGAAAACTTCTGGTGCCCCTTTATCCTTATGCTATCAGATTGCTCTATTTTCCACTTCTGGGTATTTGTAGACCCTTTATCAGTCATAATTCAGCCTCCTACCAACAGTTAAGATTCCTTCAACAATTAGGAAAGCAGAATCCTAGCAACAGCAGCCATCTACTGAGTACTCACCATGCACAGGCTCTGTGCCAGGTTGAAACATTCATATCTTCACACAACTCCAAGCGATAGGTTTCTAGAGAACTGTTACGTGTACACATCTTGCAGATGGGAGGACTTAGGCTTAGAAAGGAAAAGCCATTTGTGCAAAATCACACAGCTAGGAGGAGGCAGATTACCCAGCACTCTGACTTGAAAGCCCTCGGTCTTAATCATTCCCAAGAGGTCAAAATATGGGATAGATTTGGGGACTCTGGATATCAGGCCTCGGTTTAAATTCTGCATCTGCCATTTGCTGAATGTCCTTGAAAAAGTAATGAGCCTCTTTAAAACCTCAGTTTTCTGATCTGTAATGGAAAAGAATTAAGTACCAGCCACAAGCTATAGGGATTAGTGAGCATTAAATAAGGTATGCCAGGTACTTAGCCCAACAATTGGCACATGGTAAGCACTCAATAAATTTTGGGATGAATATTGTTATTAGTCATTATTCTCAAATATCTGCTTTTTTACTGAACTATTGTACTAGAAAGACACTGCAAAGCAACCCTGCCAAGCAGATGAACATGACATTTCACAGGGTAGCTAGTCAGAGGCTGAGAAAGAACTCAGACAGCCCTGGCCCAACCTCTTGGCCCTGCCAACCAGACAGATCACTTCCTTGAAGCCCCAGGGAAGCAGAGAAACCACATCAGTTCTCCTGAGCTTCTTGGAGGAAAAAAAATGCCTCTCTATTTAAACCATTTCATTATGAAGAAATGACATCCTTTAGATGACAGGCCAGGTGAAAATACCCCTGGCTCTTCCCAAATGTCATTTGCTACAAGCAGAAGTACTTAACGTTTCCCATAGCTTGGGGGTATAGAACATCAAACAACATGCCTTTTCTGTAGATAGGGTGTGCAAAAAAGGACAACTTCTCTTGCCAGCTCAGTGGAATAGTAGGGCCAGTGTACTTCGTTGTCACCACAGAAGTGCCTGCGTAGCACAGGTGACATTGGGTGAAAGAAAGCCCTTCAGTACCAACTTTGGTTATATTGTTACGTATTATAGTACAGGATGCTCAAACTTTCATGCGCTCTTACCATGGGAGCCTGCATCTTCATAGCTAAAGGGAAGCTGAAAGCTGTAAGCAGTTTGAGCAGACAATTCCTGCAAAAAGTTCCCCAATCTATCCAGAACATCATCTCAATTCTCTACCTCAAGTTACTTCTAACGGCTGGCCTGGAGGAACTTCTGCACAGAATTTGTAATCAGCCCAGCTTTATGGGCAAGTCAAGCCTGAGTTCTTTGTTCTCAGTACTGTGAGTAGCAAAAGTTCCTGAGAGTTCTTGCTCAGTTGCAATTGCAGTGCTTTGGAGGTTAGTTCTTTCTGCTGGAAAACCCTCTTGGATTTGCCTGTAGCCCTGATGCACATTTTCAAAAATACGCTTTGTCACATTTAAAAACTGCTATTTTGTTCATAGTTATGGGAGTGTGGGAATGCCTGGTCTTTCATTCCCCCCTGTCGATTCCTGTCTTTCAACTGCCCCCAAAACTGAATGGTCTTGGAATTCAACCACAGACATTCAGTCTTGTTGCCAACACTTTGCTTTAGCAAAAGACCCAGACATAGTCTACATAAAAACTCCTCATATTGGATTTCCATTGCAAAAATAAAGCGAAGAATTGGGCCAGATATTTTGGTGATGAATAAAACTAATGTTACTGATAACATTGAACAAGGTTTTCAGCAATTAACTTTGAACTAGAAATTGGACATACTTTTTCAACTGTGGAGCCTCCTTGTGAACCCTGGGAGGATGACATGTGTCTTCTAAGAGAATTCTTATGTTTAATCGACATGTTCAAAATTAAACAGTATCTGTTTCCAAGAGGTATTTGAGTCTGTGATCTTGCACTCATGTGACAGTTCCAAAGTATTTTCAGCTTCTTTGTCATTGTAGACCTATGCCCTGGGAGGATGGGAGAGGAATAGGTTTATTCCTTGTTTCTTAGTGTGTTGTAAGACATCTTTGAAGCCTTTTAAAAAGAAAAACAAATTAGGCCACTTCAATGTCCACCTCTAAGGACAGACAACATTTCTATTGTTTAATTTATCTTTCTGTTTTGTTACCCAAATGAGTTTTTTTTAATGTATAGTTCTGTTTGTGTTATTCATATAATTCAAATATTAATAGCAAGATTCTTCCACTAAGTTGCTTTTCTAATATGAGAATGTATTAGTACAAACTAATAGAACATACACTGTATAAAAGAGAAAAGCCCTATATGAATCATTTATTACTATTATCTCTCAAAGTTATGAGAGTTGATTAAATCCAGCCAGGTAGACCTCCTTAGAGGTCTAAGATTCACAGTTACAAATAGGGTTAGAGGCTGAGGCTAGACTCCTTAAAGACTCCTTTACATTGGGGCCAGCAAATGGCATAGAGATTAGGTGCTGGACTCCCACATGGCCAATGGCTATTTGAGTCCTATATCTGGCAACTTGAAAATCATGCTTAAGGGCATGTGTGTGCATGCCCAGATTCCTGAGAGGGGAAGGGGCTGAGAGGAGAATGAGGGTGAAGGGATTGCCATGTGGTCATCTCCCCTGGGGGAGTGATTTCTCACTTTCCCTTGTTGTTACTCTCTGTCTCTCTCTGGCAAATGCACATGCAAAAAAATCTAAAAATAAAAGACTTCTTTACATGTCTAAGGCCAGTACAAACAATTGGCCAGGCCACCTACAAATGACCTAGCTAGTAGTGTTACCTGGGCTTCCTCACAACATGGCAGCTGGACTCCAGAATAGAACAATGCAAGACAGAAAAGCAAGGCAGAAGCCATGTTACCATTTCTAATCTAGCTTAGGAAGTCACGCAGAAACACTTCCCACTACATTCTGTACATCCGTAGCGAGGCTCTAAAATCAATATAAATTTAGATTAAGAGAAATTAGACTCCACCTCTTGATGAGAAGAATGTCAAAGAATTCCAGACCTTGAAAAATCTTCAAATGGGTCTTTTTTGAAAAAGCTAGACTAGCTTCCTTTTTTAAAAGTAGTCAAACCTTTCCTCCATCCCATGCTTACCAATTCCCATCCTGAAAAATAACTACTTGAATAATTCTACCAGAATCCAACAAACTAAATTGGTTGGAGAAAGTTATGTTGCTTTTACTGTTTCCAAGATGAGGTTATTTGTGAGATTAGAGTGTCGGCTTCTCTTTTGGAAGCCTCTGAAATTAGCAAATGTTTCGGAAGTTACACACATAAAACTCCTGAGTAGTAATGACTTCATTACATTTTGGTGCCACCACACCTAGAGTCAGGCTGCTTGATGTGATAGGTATGTCTCCTCCCATCACCTTAAGATAAGCAATAGGCAATAACCATTGTGCAAGAACCTGCATTGTTCACAGGAGCCTTTGTCCTGGGTAACAGCTCCTGTTCATCAATATGATACATTGCACTCTGATTTTCTACTTCTGTCTTTCTTTGTGGATATTCTTTTCTCCTCTCTGATTGCTTTTTCTTCTTAGACCATTACTCTAGTTGATAGTGCCAGGTTATCATTGGATCCCATCTCCCTCTCCAATAAGCCTGTGATTGATACTAATCTTCCTCGTGGGACACATTTTATAGGAGGCACAGTAGAAACCACTCTCTAAATCTTAGCTTTCTATGTGCTGACAATTTACAAGGTTGCACCTCACATGCATCTCAGGAGGCTTAAGAGGAAATTTGAGGACCGTGTAATCAGACCTCCTAATAAGAACAGAAATGCTTTTCATACACGAACGTTGTCATGCCATTCAGCGGTCTGTGCTACGCCCCCGTTTATCTTTTTTTTTTTCCCTCCCAGCCTACAAAATGCACATCTTAGTAAGTGCTAGTTGGGCTGTGGCCAGTTCCTAGAAGCCCAGCGTGCATCATTTCTCTTATGCAGAGAGTGTTTTTTTTTTTTCAATTATTCTAATGAAAGCTTCCACTTGCTATCAAATCCATAAAAACAGAAAGTTAAGGTGGTTGCAAACACCTCACTGAGGCACAGACTTGCTTTATGATGAACTTCTACTTTTCCTAGGAAAATTGACCTCCTGAGAAATGTATAAACACAGGATGAAACTCTTCCCATGTAACATATATTTTTGGTTTGAAATCTTATTTTTTCAGACCCCTAGAAAGTATTAGTAAAAAAATTTGAATTCTCATTGAAGTTTGTACCCCTAAAATAAGCAGGTCAAGAAAGTCAATGCAATGCAATATTTGCTTGCAATAGTTAGAGTCAGCGTGTTCTTTAAATGGAGCTTTTCATCAAGAAAATAAAGGGACTTATGGTTACTCGAAAATTCTAAGCTACTCAGGCTAGATTCATGATCTGCTGAATAGTTTCTAGAAAACTCAAAGATGGAAGCGTCTGTCTCTTATATACTTCAGTATGGTCACCCTGTGGACCAGTAAAACGTCCAGCTATGAAACTGATTTGTTTGTTTTTAAGAATTATTTTATTTAACTTTATTTATTTATTTAAATTTGACCAGAGAGGGACAGAGTGGTGGGGTTGGGGGAGAAAGCAAGCTGCCAGGTCCGGGACTCAAACCTCGGTCAGCCATGTGGAAGTCAGTGGAGCTTTTCATCAAGAAAATAAAGGGACTTATGGTTACTCGAAAATTCTAAGCTACTCAGGCTAGATTCATGATCTGCTGAATAGTTTCTAGAAAACTCAAAGATGGAAGCGTCTGTCTCTTATATACTTCAGTATGGTCACCCTGTGGACCAGTAAAACGTCCAGCTATGAAACTGATTTGTTTGTTTTTAAGAATTATTTTATTTAACTTTATTTATTTATTTAAATTTGACCAGAGAGGGACAGAGTGGTGGGGTTGGGGGAGAAAGCAAGCTGCCAGGTCCGGGACTCAAACCTCGGTCAGCCATGTGGAAGTCAGTGCCCTTTACCACCACACCACCTGCCAGCCCCGAAATGGATTATTTTTTAACTTAAATTTCTCTATCATGGAAAATGAATATTTTGGATAGCTACATTTCTCTCTCTCTTATTCTCACATCTGAAAGCAGAAGACACTTTTGAATTGGTGCTTTTAGGAGAGAGCCCTTTGATTTTCAGAAACTTTCTGTTTTTTGGGTTTTTTTCCTTTCTCTAACATCTGTGTTCTTTTTGGATAAATATTTCTGGACAAATTCGGTGTTATAGGATGAACTATGTGCCCTAGATTTTATGTGGTGAAGTCCTAATTCCCGTTACCTCAAAATATGACTATATTTGAAAATAAGAGTTTTACAGAGATAATTAAGTTAAAATAAGGTTGCTGGCAAGGGAGAAACTAAATCCAATATGACTGATGTTTTTATAAGAAGAGATTAGTACACAGACAAAACAGACTGAGAGGCAATTCTATGGGAACACAGTGAGGAGGCAGTCATCTGATAGACACACAAATGGCTCTCAACAGAACCCAAGCCTGCCTGTACCCAGGTCTTGAACTTCTAGCCTCCAGAACTATTAGAAAATAAATTTCTGTTGTTGAAGCCACCCAGTTTGTGGCATTTTGCTATGGCAGCCCTAGCATATTAATAAATTGGGAGTCTTTCTTACATATAACAGAAACTCATTTTTCTGGATAACTAATTAAAGACCCCTTGTACATTTCCAAGTTCATTATATACTGTAAGGCATCTTCCAAAAGTTCATGGGGGATGCTTATTATGAAAGAACTATGAGTGAATTTCCAAAATTTTTGCAGCAAAATTAACTCATGCTTTCATTTCTTTTTTTCATGAACTTTTTGAAAACCCCTTCTATTTTAGAATTGAAGCTGAGGCACTTCTTCATGATTCTGTTTCAGGGCCCATGGAGTGAGGCAGAGACCTTCCCTGACAAATGCCATAAAAGCCCTTGTAGTAGAGGCTTCCACCAAGAGGCATGAAGAGTAACAGGGCTTGTGTGATGTAGCAGTGTCAAGCAATCGTATCCAGAGCTATTCTGAATTGCAGGGTGACACAAACTGAAAAGGAAACTCCATAAAAGCAGACCTGAAATCTGGGACAAGCTCAGAAATCATGGCACAGAAGGAAGTGGGAGCTTCCAACCCCAGAATTTAGGTTGGCGTTTTCTTCTGTCTCCAATGAGCTATATTATACTGTGTTTACACAGAACAGGCAGAGAAGGGAGTGATTGATCCTGAGGGTGTGGCAGAATCGGGCCATCATGGAGCCACCACATGAGCTCAAATGGGTGGAACAGTTCTTCAAAGAGACCAAATGACGAAGTGATTAGGGGGGCATTCGCTGGTGTCCTGTGTTGATGCTGACAAAACCAACTCACATGGACTTATTTTAACTTCAAAATCCAAACCCAGTTATGTCTACTAGAGTTAATAGATATGGAGAAAGGGTTTGCCATGAGAGAGAGTTCTGAGAGAGCCCAGGCAACAAGCTGCAGCTCCAACCCAAGCCAGCACTCCCTGGTTCATGGGCTTAGAAACTTGGGAACTTCCCAGAAGCCAGAACCACAACTTTATTCTGACACCTCACCAGGAGACTAGATCAGCACTACCCAGAAAGCATTCTCGTAGCACGCTGTAGTTTTTTTGCATAGCATTTAGTGTAGTTTGCATTTTCACATTTGTGTAATTGTTGGATTAATATCTGTCTTATCCATCAATTTGTATGTTGGTGAAGGCAGCTCTGGTTATTTTATTCTCCATTGTATTCCCAGTATCTAACAAGGTCCCTGGCAAAAGCTGATGAGCACAAATATTTGTTGAATGAATGAACAAATCGGTAAATGATATTGCCTTCCCCACTTCAAATAGAGCCTCATGACTGGCACAGAGCATTGTGGGGGTGCATGGTATGTCAAGGGCTGGAGTCCTGCCAGGGGTGAGCTGAGAAGCCTATGCCCTCACCCAGCCTAGGAGCCTCAGAGGGCAGGGGCCTTGGCGCAGACTGAGAGAGTATCACACCTCTGGCTTTTACAGTGTGTTCTCAAAGGCCACAAATGTCTCAAGCGTAGGATCTGAGTCTGAAAATTTCAGAAAAGACTTTGACATGTGAAGCCTAGAAATTCTCTGTAAAGAACAAAGGGGATGGACCTGCTGTGGAGCCCAAACCAAAGATACAATCCAGACTGGAGGAGGTGCTGCATGCGCAGCTGCCCAGCAACCTCTAAACCTGCTCTAGAGCCAGTGAAGGCTTTAAGTTGGTAAAGTACCGGAATCCTCAGCCGGTCATTCCAGGGATTCAGAGAAGCAGAGTTCTTTCCTGCCCGTGGTAGGGACCAGATTCCTGACAACCCTCAGCAAGCAGGGACATATAAATGCAAGTTGATGGGCTCAGTCCTCCATTACATGGCTCAGATCCAAAGGTAGGCCAGACTCCTCCAGAACTGATTTCAGGTAAGAACATTATTCCCTAAGATGTTCTGTTAAGAGGCACATAGTGGAAAGAGAACCAGTTGGAGAGTTTAACCAGTCTCTAGTCCTAGCTTCAGCATTGTCTCACAAGGTGACGTTGGGCAAGTTCCTTCACCTTCCAGGGCTGCTCTCCCTCCATGGTTTGGACGTAGTTCATTTTAAAGGTCAAACATTGCACCCTTGATCTGTTTGCTGCCATTTTCAAGGGAAAATGCACCCTGAGGGACTTGATTAAGAACAGACTCTTGACCAGCTAGCCAGGGGAGAAGACTCTCCTGCACAGACCCTATAAGTGCTCTGCATCAGCCTCAGCTTCTCTGTGTTAATTTCCTCCTCTTTCTCACCAGTCCTGCTGTCTCTGTATAAGGGCACAGCATGGACATTACATCTAAATTGCTTTCTAAAAGTCATACATACATCCTGGCTGGGCTGCCTTTGCATGGAGCCGGGATTGATTCATCTTGGGGCCTAATTGCAACCTTTACACTGGTTTGCAGAAGTGTCATTAAAAGGGGTTCTTAGGGCTAAGCTTAGCGATTCTCCAGAGCAGGGGTATAGCTCTGGTTCTTTGTGCTAAGGAGCACAATGATATGCAGAGCTCTGCAAATTCAGAGGAAAAAGGACAGCAGGCGTCCACCACTGGACAGGTTTCACTTATTTATCATGTTACGGCCCACATCCCCCATTTGTATGTAGCCTCCTGATGGAAGAGAGTCTGTCTGGTCACCTCACTCTTAAATTCTTAGCATGTAGATTCTTCCATTGTGCTTGGAATATAGTAGACAAAGAAATATTTTTTTGAATAAATGAATAGATGAATGAGAATATGTTAGGTACAAGTGCTTTGCTATGGAATACACTTTTGGAGCTAGGACCCCTCCCCACAAGCTTGCCCATAAGCTGGTCAAGAAAAAGGCTGAGGTCCCAGGCAGTGGTCACTGTCATTTGGGTCATCTGCTGCCCAAAAACCCTTGACCTCTGTACGAGTGTTCCCTCAGGTGATAGAAGGAGTCTGGGAGGGATGGTGTTGACAGAAGAGCTCCTTCAACTCGCTTCAGAAACACAAAGCAATAAATGCCGATAACATAGAGGAAAGAACAGGTTCCAGTGCTAGCTTCCACTCCATGGCGCTTATGGGTCCCTTCAAGGCTCTATGATGTAATCAGTCCCCCAAAATATCTTCCTTACCTGTTCATTGCTTATGACAAAAACAATGTGTTGTCTGTTACACGGAAGACGGATTGATATGTTTTAGGTTCCTTTATACTTGGATGTGGGCCTTATGACCTGTCTCAGAGCATCTATGTTTGAAGGCAGGGGTCAAGGTCTACCTTCCCATTGGCCTCTTCCATTTTCTGGAATCATACACTTGAGATAAGTGACCATTGATTGAGTAGCCACTGACTGTCAGGTACTGTACTAAGCTCTGTGAGTAAGATAACATCCCCAAGGCATCTATAATCTAGTGAGGGACACTGGCAAATAAACCACCATTGTAATAGAGTAATTCAGAGGAAACGTGATGGAACCCAGACTGAATTGTTTATAGTGGAAACAGAGAGAAGTGGAGGAATTGATAGATATCAAGGATAGAGGATAACAAGGCTACTGACAGCTTGGTTGGGATGGAGAAGAAAAGGGAGAGCTTAGTGTGACTTCCAGTGTTGTTTGTAGCTTAGGCAGCTGAGTGGAAGGAAGAGTGGCAGATTGTGGGGAGACTGAAATGAGTTCAGCATTATGCGTGTTGATGGTCAGGTTCCTATGTGCCATCTAAGCAAAAGAGTCCATTAGGAAATGGAATAATTTAATACCAGATATCATTTAAAGAATGGGGGAGGAGTTGTTTCAATATTTGAAATTCCAATAATGTTCTAAAGAAACACACCTTCCTGTGTTTGACAAAAGACTGATTTACGATGCTGGTATTTCTCATAAGTAAGTCTTATTTAAAAAACAAACACCACATCAGCCTTAAGTGCAACTAAAAATGAGCTAGGCCAGATCAGTGGGGAATGCAGTCTGTCAAGGCTCTGTATTTAACAATGCCTTCCATCAGTGGCCTCTGCCCTGTGCCTCTGCACTGATTCTAAAGGATATTTAGTCCTTGCAGTCTCAAATTATTTAACCCTTCTATGGTCTCTCCAGGCAAACCATGCATATTTCTGAAACTTCAAGCATGTCCAGGAATAAACAGAAATCAAGAAGGTGACCACCTCTGTACAATCTAGCCAGAGAACCTCTCCAATGCTAGAGCCCTATAGGGCAAAGCAAAACCAGTCAGTTAGGTCCCCACAATCAAGGAGTAGGCAACTTCATTAAAGGTTGGGAAAGTGATCAAAATATTTTCAAACCTTTAGGACATTAATAAAGGCCTTGTAAAGGCCAATTAGAATTTGAGCTGGAGGAAAACATCCTTGTCCTCTGAGCAAAACACGGTGAGTGGGAAGATGAACCGCACCTTCTGCAGTTTGAGAAATCCATCCATCCACTCATTCAGTGAGTATCTTTTATATTTAAACCACTTTGTGGCACAGCATGTGGCACAAAAAGGCAAAAGGTTACTCTGCCTCCCATGGAGGTGACACATTCCTGGTTGATATTGGGGAAGAAATTACTGCATTGTGAAGTGAGAGATGCTGAGGGCAGATGAAGAGGTGGAATCCTCTCCTCCATAGATTAACTCACTGAGCCCTCATGGCTGATGGGGTCCTTTCTATCCTTACCATTATTTTGTAGAGGAAGAAAGAGAGTCACAGGGAAGTTGAGACATTGCTCTAAGGCCAATGATGAATAAGCAATGAGATTACAGCTTGAGCAAGCATTATTAAGGACAACTCTATTGAATAAGTGGCCCTGACATGGAACCCAGAATGGTGGGTTGGCCTTCGGTGGCCAGAACTGAGAAACCAGGGAGTGCATTCCAGTTGAAAACTATTTTGTGGGCAAAGGCAAGAATAGGGCACATTTATATAAATGGGTGGTGGTCCAATTTGGGGGAGTTTAGAGTGTTTGAAGCGAAGCAGTGAAAAATAAGCTATAAAGGGTCACTTTTAGAAATGTCGACTTCCTTCTGGAGATAATGGAGAGTTATAGAAACTCACTGAGCTGGAGTGATGTGACCAGAACTGTACTTTGTGAAGAAAATATGGCCCCTGCACTCCAGCCACTTAGTATAATAAACTGGTTGCCTAATACAATAATTATAGTTAAATTGCCAACTGCCACAATCAGATCCCCTAAAATGTATAACACCCAAAAATGACTGTTCTTTTTTTGTTGCTGTTGTTGTTGTATACATAGTGAGCAAAGTGGGAATTCTAATATCTCTCATCCAAACGGTGATTTGGAGACTTGGTCTCCATCCATTCTTTGGCCCTGCCACCTTCGACATGTGGATTCCAAGGTATTGTGCCATGTATATCAGGGCTTCAAAGGAAAAATAAATGAAAGAGGTATTTGTTCTTTAAGTTTTCCAGTGACCTCTGCTTCAGTTCCACAGGAGGCACATGCTTCTCCTGAGAGGCAAGGGGACAAGAAATACAGACCCTGACAGGGCAGCCACCTCTAACCACAGATCTACACTGCAGAAGGAAACCATGTGATTTAGTGGAAAGTTGGCTCACTATCATACCTGAGTGAGGAAAGAAAAGCTCATTTAGCCTTCAGCGATAACTTTTCAAAGTAGTCTAGCACCTCATTTTAAAGCATGGTTGAGGAATGAGTTTTACGAGTGAATGAGGCTTAAAATAATATAAGCACAGTCCCTTTTAGCACCAAATCTTATTTGTCTAAATTATTTTTGAAGGTTCCAAATTGATTTTATACTTTCCCACCTAAGTGAACAAAGCTTAACTTAATTTAAGCGTTTCTTGATGACTTAGGAGCACCATTATGAATGTCACTTATTATAATGCAGTGCGTTGTATACCAACAGCTCTCGAGTGGCTTGGAAGTGTTTGTTCCTGCACTGAATATTCCCAAATTCTAGACTATTCTGCTAAGTTTTCCCTTTAACCTTTCTAGCTCATCAAAAATTTTACAGTCACTATGTCTTCTACATTTCTCAGTGCTTTCTCATTAATTTCTCCTGTCATTGTTATAACTACTAGTCTGTCCCCTCTGTGTGTTTTCTATTTTTTTTTCTTCTATGACTCTCCAATCTTCTTTTCTTTCCAGTCCTCCATTCATTTTGTTTTTCAGGTTACAGTGAAAAGCATGCACTTTGAATGGCATTAGGGTAGACCACAAAGTAAGTGGTACATCGGAAACTCTGACCTTGAGTAACTTAGCCTCCAAGTCTCTATTTCCTCAAATATAAACAAAAGTGGTGATATACCTTACAGGTTTACTTTAGGGATAACTGAGATAATAATAATAAATAATAATAATAATATAGGAAGTTTCTCTGTAAATATTGGTAATCATTATTTCATATCACTTATGAAACCTAGATATTATTGAAACCATCAGTAGAAATAGGAACAGCCCACAAGCGTCCTGAAAATTGGAATCTGGGTACAGGTTGAGGAAGATCTAGAATGCAAGAGACATCTCCATGGAGTGGATAGTTGGGAAACCGGGACATGTGTTTTCACCTGTGTCTGGTGGCATTGAGTGTTAAGCTCCTAAAAGTCTCAAAAAAGTTATAGACCTACTAGTATGCTTGAACAGAATCTAAAGAAAGATCTAATATAAATGAATGAAGCCAAAGGAAGAGTAGTGAGAAAAGAAGATTGAGTAAAAATCTTCCTTGTGTCTAAAAAAACAACTTTTCTAAACCTTAAAACTATCTTAAACCATTCATTCCATATGCCTTTATTAACTATTAGGCTTCTTTAAGAAGTTGGGATACCTCTGTCTCTTCTCACCAGGAATCTACTTCCTTGTATTTTACAATCCTTTGCAAGATTGGACATAGTCAGATGTAAGAAGGCAGGGGTGTGCTGGGCAGCATGCCTAAAAGGTTCCATTACATAAACAGTAGGTGCTTAATAACTATGTTTTGTGCAAATGAAAGGGAAAAGATGGAAATGTGATTTTTCACAACTACAGGGTAAGTCATTCCGTGGTCCAGAGGATGCATCATGTTTAGCAAGACTAAAGCAGGTGGCAAATACCTCCCCAGTGCATGCATTACAGCTAGTGTCCATCAGTGGTCAGCAAATGAGTAGACTGTGCCTGCATCAATAATCCTGTTCCTAGCCTCATACTTTATTTATTTAACTAATGGCTGCCTCACTGGTAGCTCATCAAGATAGTGTTTACTGAGCTTGGCAAAGTGAAAAATTATGATTTTGTTTACTCATGTGTTTCCAGCTGGGGTGCTAGTTAGTATCCAGGCTGCTGATGACCATTCTTCCACTCTCAGAGCCCCTAAAGTAGGCAGTTCAATAAACAAACCATCAGCTCGAGAACTAAAGCGTCAATACTGACACAATCTGGTTATTAGCGACTTGGCGGTAATCAGTGTTCAGAATCTCAAATGATGGTTCATTCTGGAAACTCCCTTATGCTTAGATAATGAAATGAATAGAAGTCAGGTTACAGAGTAATTAATTTAGTTTGAGTAACTCAGTCTTCTATGAGAAAAATGAGGATTCTTCTCAAATTGAACATTTAATTTTGGATGGATTTGTCTTTTGGTCTAAACCATTAAATGAAAATGGAAATCCAAAAATGAATCCTGAGAAAGGCTGTGACTCATGGATGGTCTCGCCACCTGCGTTGGGTAATTTAGTTACTTATATGGCAACTATTTAGTAAGCACCTACTATGTACTATGACCTGGGGACTTTGTGATGACCTAGCCCAACACAGAAATGAACCCAGTTCCAAGAACACTGCAATTTGTGGGGAAGAAACACTGAACCAGTGATTGACAATATGATGAGAATTACAAAGAGAGAAACAGGATGCTAAGCTAGTCTTTGGGCTTAGGGAAGGCTCCCTGAGAAATTGATTCTTTAAATGGGAGATAAAGAAGTTGTAACATTATAGATAAGGTAGAATGCAGAGAGGTTAGGTTGGAAGATTGGTATTCTTAGTCTGGTTTACTGTTAAGCAGACTCAGGTTCTAGGGGAAGCATGTGCAAAAGTTCTGGAGCAAAGCTTCATTAATAGCGCCACTTGGAGCTACAAGGAGCTTCAAGATCAAAGTCAGTGTGGCTGAAGTACAGAGGAGCCATGAGAGGGTAGGAGACAGATGGATTTGGGAAGATATTAGGGCCTGGTAAACCACCGGAAAGCCCACATCCTCAAAACATTGGGAGGCCATTTGGAGATACTCAGCAGACAGAGGTTTCAGTTAGGTGCATATTTGAGAAAGGCCATGCTGCATGGTGTGGAGAGGAGAGAGAAGTGGATGAATGTGGGAGGACTGGCTGTGAGACACAGCAGTGATCAGGTGAAGATGATGGCGTGTTGAACCCAATATGAGGTCAAAGGATGCAAGTGAGTAGAAATGAATAAATTCAACAGTGATACAGGAAGTTGAGTCAACAGGGTCAGTGAGTGCCTGACTGTGGGGGCAAAGGATCTGGTAGGTTATTCAGAACAGCCTCTTTACATTTGTTAAGATTAAGTTGTGATACTACTAAGAGCTATTCCTTTTTAAATGTCTACCATGACCATTTTACAAGTAAGAAAACTGAGGCTGAGAGTAGGGAAAAACCTACTAACCAATAAATAACTAAACAGAGACTCGAACCCAAGTCTGACTCCCAAATTAGTGCCCTTTCCCATTTAACACTATTCATTTACTGTCTCCTTTAATCAGATTTTTCTTCCTTTGGTCAACTGAAATCTCATTTTTTTTTTCCTTCACTTAACTCAGCTATATGTGGAACCACATGCTCTTGTCATTCTTTTCCCAGATTTGAGAGACCATACTATATTTCTTATGACCCTTTCAAATGCAGCAGAGTCCAAAGTCCATTTCGTGCAATCAAACTGGTCTTGCCACATTAACTACCTTTTCTCCAGTGAAAATAAAGATTTTTGTTTGTGTACTTAATACTTAACTGTACTGTTAATTCATGATTCCTTTCAGGGAGTCCCCAATGACTTTGAACAATCTACAGAGGCCTTTGCATCCAGTCTCCTCCTATAGGAAGTAATTACATACAGACAGGTGACCTTTGAAGGAACTCACACCAAAGAGTTATTTGAAGGCACCAAGATGAACTAGTGTGTGTGACACCAGCCAGCTTACCAGCATTCCAAAGAAGAAACGGGCTCTAGAAACAGGTCTGTCCCACTGACAACTCATCCAAGTACCTGCTGGAATAAGGAAAAATCTTCTACTTCCCATCAAGAAAATAAGGCACCAAGAAGAGATTTGCTATCTCTTGGGCACCTACTGTATGCCACACACCTTACACAGCCTCGGCCCTGTTGTGCTCACAATTTAGTTGAAAAGGGACAAAATAATAAAGAAATGAAATAAAAAGCAAATCACTGAAGAGTGTGATAAGTACCGTGAAGAAAATAAAAATGATGATGACAGGCAATTAATTGTGCCTTAACTTCCTCATCTGTTAAAAAAAAAAAGAGAATGGTAGAATTGTCCTCTAGGGGCCGTTCTGAGGGTTAGGTTCGATAATGCATGTGTTGTGCTCAGAATAATGCCTGACACAGTTGAATATTTAGTCAGTGTTGTGAGTGTTTAATATCTTTGTTATAGATCTTTGTTATAGAATAAGTGGGGGAGGCAGTCAGGAAAGACCTCCTGGAGGAAATGAGTTTTATGCTAAGATCTGAGAGACACACGGGACCAAGCATATGAAAAATAGAGGAAGAAAGAAACAAGAGACTAGAGAAGGAACAAGTTCTGGTCACTGTCTTCCAGGAACAGAAAGGGGGTAAACAGTCATGGGCGGGAGGATGGAGAGTAAGGAAGGAGTGAAATGAGCTGAGTATAAGGCAGCAAAGACTCTGACCAGGTAAAGCACTGGGATTTATTTTTCAAGCAGGGTAAGGGGTGGTGTCAGTTATGCTTCAAAATACCACTCTGGCAGCTACACAGTCTGCACTGTCAGGGTGAAAGCTATAGAGGAGAGCTGGCAGGTGGGGGCCCTGGTGGCAAGATGTTAGGAAAGAGAGGCGTCCTGGTTGAAGGCAAAGAGCAGTTGGGAAAGAATTACCACGCTCTCTTAAAACAGCAGAAATTTCTTCTCTCACATCCTGGAGGCTAGAAGTCTGAAATCGAGGGGGTTGGCATGGCCCTCTTCTCTGAAAGCTCTAAGGAAAAATCCTTCCTTGCAGATTCCTGCTTCTGGTGGTTGCCAGCAATTCCTTGGCATTCCTTGGCTAGTAGAGGCATCATTCCAATCTCTGCCTCCATCAGCACCTGGTGTTCTTGCTGTGTGTCTCTGTGTTTCTTCTTTTAAATTTTTTTTTATTTTGTTCATTATAATAAAAATAATTGTATTTTTAATTTTGCTATAGGGCCTGTGCACTCACCAGAGACAGAGACAGAGAGAGACAGGAAAAGAAGAAAAGTGAGAAAGCAAGCCACCAGGTCCAGAACTCAAACCACAGTTGCCCAAGTGGAATCCAACACCTTAAACACCACGCCACCTGCTGGCCCCCTCTGTCTCTTCTTACACACTTCATCATGACTGGACTGTAGGCCTGCCCTAATTCAATATGATCTCATCTTGACTTACATCTTATGTACATCTATTAAAAACCCTATTTCCGGGACCAGCAGTTAGAGTAATGGCTATGTCACTGGACTCCCATGTAGTCGACCACATTTCGAGTCCTGGACCCAGTCAGTGGTTCAAACTCACGCTGGGCACATGTGCATGCGTGCCCAAGGTCCTGAGAGGAGAATGGAGGAGAAGGGATTGCAGTGTGGCCATGCCCCCTAGGGAGTGATTTCTCACTTTCTGTCTCTCTGTCTCTCTTTCTGGCGAGTGCACACACCCCATAGCAAAAACCTCTCCAAAAAAAAGAAGAAAAAAAAAACTATTTTCAAAAGGGTCACATTCAAAGCACTAGGTTTAGGGTTTCAGCATATGTTTTGGGAGAACAGTTTAACCCACAGCAGAAGAGGGTCCTGACTGGCTCACCACTAAGGGCCTATGAGGCCTGTGAGAAGCCCTAGTAGCCCAACTTCCAGGATAAGAGCAGCCCCCAGCCACAGACAGAGGCATTCCACATCTTCCTGTAACCAGAGGTTGTGATGCATAAAGCTATTCCCAGTTGCTTATTCCAAAGTAGTCAGGTGGTGCAGAGGCAGGCAGCCCTGCTGAGTGAGGGAGACATGTGAAATGAGGAATGTTTCTTCATATTTGTCTGTTTCCACGAAACCACTTCCATCTATAGGTTGTGTCTTAAGTGTACTGTTAATTCATGATTCCTTTCAGGGAGTCCCCAATGACTTTGAACAATTTATGGACAGTAGATGGGTTTTCTTAGATTTTAGGAATGAGGAGACCTGAGGTTTATCCCAGGGGCTGCGTTTAGTTTGTGACCTTGAACAAATCTCATTATGCCCTGACCTTCAGCTGCTACTGTGTCTGTAAAATAAGGAGACTAGCTAACACAGTGATTCTCAACCTCGAGGAAGCATTAAAATCACCTGGAGAGCTTGTTATACTATGGATTGCTGGACCCTGCCCAGAGCATCTGATTCAGTGGGGCTAGAGTGTGCCCAAATATTTGCCTTTCTAGTTAGTTTTTAGAATTCATTGTCGATGCTGGTCTGGGGACCACACTGTGAGAATTACTGGCTTAGATCACACCTAAGAGTCCTACCAGAGATACTATTCTATGATTTTGTGAAACTCATTTCATTATACTATGACTAGATAAAGTGAATTGTCTAGTCTTAGTTACCAATATTTATAGTGGTTTCAATATAAAAATATGTCAGAGCCACTGTTCACTTCATTTTTCACTTTGGATTTCCCTCCCCAGGCTCAAAGATATTGATTAATGGCTCCTCTTTTTTTTTTTCTTCTCTCCATTCTATGCACATATAGGCCACACATATTTCTCTAGCTAGGAGGTCCCTTACACACAAGGCTCCTAAAGAAGTTGACTGAGTGTTGACGAGTAGCTCAATAGAACGACCTTCCCTAGATGGCTGTGGCTTTGGAATAAGTGACTGGGAATAACTATAGCATCTCAACGTCTGGTCTCAGGAAAGATACTGAACACATCTATGCATAGCTGGGGACTGCTATTACCCCAGAAATTGGGTGATTGGGGCTTCTCTGGAGGCAGAAAATAGGACTTAGTAAATGAAAATAAAATCCTGAAATAATGTCATAAATAAACCCATGAAAAGATGCTCAATTTTATTAGTCATTCAGAAAATACAAATCAAAAGCATCATATGGCCTAGCCTCTGGGATGCAGCCTACTGGACTACGAGCCACATGCTGACCAGTTGAAGTCTCCAGTCTGGTTAGCCTGAAAACATGCTGGGTATATGCATGTTCTAGATCCTGGGGGGCTGGAAGATGGGAGGAAGGAGATTGCACATGACTGAGCCCTTTGGAGGATTCTTCTCTCTTTCTCTGTCTCTCTCCCCATGCCCCTCTCTCTCTTATGCACATGCATACTCATGGATTAGAGAAAATAAAAGCACAATGAGTTACTTCCTCTCACCCATTAGAATAATTAAAAGAGATGATATTAAATGTTGACCAGGATGTAGAGAAATTGGAACATTGCCAACAGGAATGTAAACTGGCATAGCCACTTTGGAAAGCAATTTGGCATTTTTTCAAAATGTTAAACAAGATTATCACATGACCCAGCAATCCCACTCCTAGGTATCTGCTCAAAAGAAATGAAAGCATATGTCCACATAAAGATTTGTATGTGAATGTTCATAGTATCATTTATAACAACCCCAAAATGGAGACAATCCTCATCATGTTTATCCACTGGTGAATAGATAAGCAGAATTTGGTATATCCATTCATTGAGTATCAATAAAAAGGAACAAAGTATTGATATAGCCTATCATATATATAAACCTAAAAATTATTATGCTAAATGAAAGTAGTCAAACACAAATTCCACTTACATGAAATGTCCAGAAAGTGTATATTAATTTTTGCCCAAGGACTGGGCATGAAATGGAGACAGACTATAAATGGGTATTAAGTTTCTTTTTGGGGATATGAAAATGTTCTAAAATTAGATCATGGTGATGGATACCCAACTCTAAATGTACTAAAATTTATTTAATTCATGTTTAAAATGGGTGGATTTTAAGCTATACAAGTTAACCTTAATAATGCAGTTAACAAAAATATTTAAAAATAGAATGTATGGCCACGCTATAGGAGTACTCCCTGCTGAGATGCTGTGCTCTGCAGTCTGGGACCACATGGGAGGCCTGGGTTCAGTTCCTGTTCCAACCTGAAGGTTGGGTGTGGTGGCACGTGCCCAGAGTTTCAGTGACTCAGGAAGTGGAGGGAGGCAGATAACAAGCTTGAAGTTGACCTGGACAACATAGTAAGACTCTGTCTAAAAGAGGTGGGCATGATAGTATGCTTGTATCTGTAGTCCTAGCTGGGAGACTGAGGCAAGAGATGGATATATGGTGAGACTTATCTAAAAAAAAAAAAAGAAAAGGAAAGAAAAAAGAAAGAAGGAAGGAAAGAAAAAAGAAAGAAAGGAAGGAAGGAAGGAAGAGAAAGAAAAGGAAAGAAAAAAGAAAGAAGGAAGGAAAGAAAAAAGAAAGAAAGGAAGGAAGGAAGGAAGGAAGGAAGGAAGGAAGGAAGGAAGGAAGGAAGATAAGAAAGAAAGAAAGAAAGAAAGAAAGAAAGAAAGAAAGAAAGAAAGAAAGAAAGAAAGAAAGAAAGAAAGAAGAAAGAAAGCAATTTAATAAAAAAAATTAAGGGGATTTCCTCGGCCTCTCTATGAAGGTTCATTGCTGAAGGTGGTTATGACATAGTCATAGATTCCAAATACTATGCTTTGGAAAATATCAACCTAGTTACCTAGTTACCCTGGTTACTGACAAAATGGTGACACTTCAATACAACACAAAAGCTTACATTTCATACTCTTTTTGTGCTAGACACAGGGGTAAGTGCTTTATATCCCTTATCATTCAATTGCTCGTTCAACAATATTTGTTGAACTCATTCTACTGTACTAAGCACTGTTCTTAGTGCATAACATACAGTGTAAGACAAAGCTCCTCTTTTCATGGAGTTTACATCCAATAAGAGAGAAAAGCAATAAACACGTAGACATGCAAAGAATATTTTAAGATTACTATAGGTGGTGATACATGAGCTTTGTTAAAAATCTGGATAAGGGGAGGGAACCAGCAGTTAGCGTAATGGCTATGTTGCTGGACTCCCACGTAGTCGACCGCGGTTCGTGTCCCGGACCCAGTGGCTTAAAACTCACGCCGGGCGCGTGTGCGTGCATGCCCAAGATCCCGAGAGGAGAGTGGAGGAGAGGGGATTGTGGCGTGACCATCCCCCCTGGGGGGTGATTTCTCGCTTTCTGTCTCTATGTCTCTGTCTGTCTGGCGAGCGCACGCGCCCTACAGTGAAAATCTCTCCAAAAAAAAAAAAAAAATCTGGATAAGGGGAGAGAAATGGGAAAGAGGGTTGGTTGAGATCAAGAGGTTGAGGAAGGCCTCCCTAGGGAGGTGGTTTGACAACATGCCTGAAGGATGTGAAGGCGTCATCATGCAGAGAGCAGGAGAAGAATGACTTGAGTGGGAGGAGTAGCTAACTGGTAGCACATCAGACAACAAGCAGTGGAGAAATGTCAGATGCTACTGAAAGGATAAACAAGGACACAAACTGCAGATCTTTTGGGAGCCAGGCCATAGAGTTTGATTTAGAGTTTGCTTTTTATTCTCAGTGTGGTAAGAAGCCATTGGAGGATGTAAGCAGGTGTGTGACAGATGTGGTCTGATTTACATATTAAAGGTGAAGGGAGCTGCAGAGATAAGAATAGAGAAGAGAGACAAGAGGGAGCACAGTTAAGAGCTAAGAGTGCTGCAGGAGCTAAGAGAGACTATGGTTGGTTGCATTGGTGCAGTTGGTAACTGCAGAGATGAGGAGAAGCAGTAGGATTTGGGATATATGTAGGAGGATAGACCCAACAGGATTGAATGAGTTGTAGTGGGTAGAGGGGGGAAGATACCAAGAATGGTCATTGAGACGCAGTCTCTATGGTGCAGTCAGCATGACATGGAGCTGAAAGCTATAAGCAGACCACTGTTTAAGCCTCTCACTGAGTCAACCTGAAAAATGGGCAAGGTACATGCCATGTGACCAGGATCCTGGCGGCTGGCTGGAGAACTAGAGGAAGAGGATGATGGCCTGACCAAAGCTACCTCTTTCTTTCTTCTCTCTCTATCTCTCTCTCTCTCTCTCTCTCTCTCTCTCACACACATACACACATGCACTCCCTATCATGAAAAAAAAAAGAATCTAAATTATCCTTCCATTTTGGCTTGAGTATCTGGGTGGAAGCTATGCCATTATTTAAGAGAGTAAACTTTCCTTTTGAGATTGTCTTCATTCATATTACAGGTTAAAAAAATGGGACTGAGAAATGCTAAGCAACTTTGCTCAAAATTACTGACCTATGAACTGGAAAAAGCAGGTTCAAAACCAGTGACTCCAAAGATCACATTTTAAACACTTCTCAGAACTGCCTTCTGTGCAGGGAGTGCTTCTGTCCTTAGCCAGCCAACAGACAGAAATCAGAGTGGTGGCTTTAAGTGAAGAGAGGAGGCCTTGACAGGAAGGGCTGGTGGGTGGGCTTGTCATTGAATAAGAGGGAA
>NW_006159638.1:3364216-3368950 GCF_000334495.1 Tupaia belangeri chinensis
GAAAGAGCAGCTTGAAAGAGTAACATTTTTCTAGTGAATCATATTAAATAATCAGCATGGCTTATACCCAGTGTCAGCCTGAACTGAGATTGACAGCTAATAAAAGCCCAGCAATTACAGGAAAACATCAGATTGGAAAGTGCAGAGATTCTTGAAACACCTGAAGCTGTTTAATATATCTTATGTTTGCTCCAGACCAACAGGCAGCTCCCAGAGCAAGACCGGTCTCATTATTGAGCTAATGGACATTATGCTCTGAGGTACCTTTCCCTCTGCCAAATAAATCAGAATTTTAAAAACTGAAGCCTGATCTTGCCGTGCTGCAAATGTTTGCAAGGACATCACTGAGTGTTTTAGGTGTCAAGTTTAATTTGCCTTGGCCTGGTCTATTCTCTTAGGGAAGGCTCTGGAGGCATCAGCTGGGTCACAGGGAGAATTCCTTCTGCTGCTGCTCTTCAGGCTGTGACAGAAATCAAACCTGATTCCCTGAGCATGCTTCCCTAAGTAAGGGTTGCTCCTGTCACCATAGCCCAAAGGAGTTAGCTGTGATGAAAGTTGTGTTTTCCTATTCCCAGATTTGAGGGTTGATCTTTGTTGTTATTGTTGTTGTTTTGTTCATTTTTGTTTGGTGGAGGTGGGAAGAGCAGGAGGTAGTAGAGGAGAGACTCATTTACACACTAAAATATTCATGACCCCCCCCCTCAAGGTACAGGCAGTGTTACAGGTTCTGGGAAGATGACAAATGCATACAAATAATCAAAGAACAAAAGACACAGAAGAAATAAAATGATAAGCACTGTGCATGTGTGTGTGCGTGTGCACGTGTGCACACGTGTGTGCATGCACACACTCCCTGTAGAGAGCCTGACCATCTGCCTCCCACAGGCTCCTGTGCATCACGCCTGTGGGGAACTGGACCACAGCTCTGAGTATTAGCAGGCTGCAGAATGGGTAACTCCTCCATGCTCTGTGGATTTTCCTGGGCATTTTTCACTTCACAACAGCTCTAATGACCTTGGCATCAAGCTCTTACTGGGGATTAATAACTGGCTAGGCTTAATGGCCCTTACTGTGTCCTGGGCCATTTTCCCAGCCAGCCATTAATTCCACGCAGTGCCCTGGGCTCTGGCCATTAAGGCTCCCTGGGCTAAGAGGCTGCCTGGAGGTATATGGCCACAGCCTCCTTCTCTGTGGTTTCCATAGCCCACTCCTCCTCTATCTCTCTGTGGTATTAGTACTGAAGGCTGGGTTTATAGACACGGTGGTAAGGCCATCATATCAACAGGAAGTAGATTTTCTCAGAGGACAGAGAAGGCAGGTAGGTTTCATTCACTCACTTATCAACCCATTTATCTATTCAGTACTAAGTAAATGCTCTTTATGGGTCAAAATGGAAGAAAGAATACTAAGACTGGGGTGACCTGGAGTAATATGAGTGCCCATTATTTCCTAGCTATGAGTGGACACCTCACCAAATGAACCTTTAAGGGAAAATGTCTCAAAGAATCTGGGAGGAAGAAGTATTCTTCTCAAAGAATACTGTGAAGAAGAAGCCAGAGAGGAGACCTTGCTAGGTGGGGGCTCTGTGAGAGCCAACTCCCATCCCGTGTTCTCAGGACAACTGGCAGAGCTGCAAGTCTACCTTCCCATGCACTGCTTAGCTATTCACCCAGCCTCTGAGTGCCTATGGGAAAAACATGTAAATACCGCCAATAGGACTCTTAACTCACCAAGGCATGAATATATCTACCCATACCATTAACACACTCGGGACTATAATGGCACTGAGACAGGAGGAACAGGACTCTCTCGGAGGATTCTAACACATCCTGAAAAACAGGGTTACACGAATGCACAATTCTTAGTCATTCTGCCTTCCAAGACATCAAGTCCCTCTGAATTCAGAAAACAGACTTCCATTTCCTCCTTCGGAAGTGGTTCAGCCTTTGATACATGCTCTTTGCAGCTGCTGGAAGCGTAACATTGTGTTTAGAACAGTTATTGTCATTTTATTGGCACCACTTACCAAGAGGCACTTAAAGCATAATTCAGACTTCAATCTTGTTTGCATTGTTTGGTGCATCCACTCAGCTCGAAGAATGGATGTTAGTCTCAGAAATGATCGGTACCACAGCACAGAGGCAGGTGGGCAGGAATCATCAGGGAAGGCATTCTGGAACCTGGTCAACCTTGGCATATTCTGATGATACCCAGGAACCACAGAGAGTCAGTATGGTACAGTCAGGAAACTTGGCCTTTGGCTGGCTGTTTGTGGGCACAGGAGAGTTCCCAAGGTAATATATGCCTCGGCTGTTAACAAGTCTCTGCTAGGAGAATTGCAGCAGAATAATTAACTATACAGGAAAGAGATGTTGCCAGGGCCTTTCTTCAGACGTTTTTACCCATAAGTCCAGCCATGATGGCAAAGGCAGCAGGGAGCAACTCAATCCTGGACCAACCTGAACACACCGGATAAGGCAGCATGCTTAGGATCCTGGCTGGCTGGGAGCAAGGATCATAATGTAACAGACTCTGCTGGGATCTCTTCCCTCCTCCCTGCTCTTTCACTATAAACACCAAACAGAAAAATAAAGAAAGGAAGAAAAAGAAAGGAAAAAAGAAAGGGAAAGAAAGAAAAAAAAAGAAGGAAGGAAGAGAGAAAGGGAGGGAGGGAGAGAGGGAAGAAGGGAGGGAACTCAAGGGAGGGCAAGAAAGGAAAAGAAAGTTACCAGTAATAACACAATGCCTTGAAATTATAAAGCAAAATGGGAAATTTAGGATAATTCTAGGTGAGTCTAATAAAAAACAGCAGGTTTCCATGACCACAGGGTCCAGTGAGATGAACTTACAGAATAACCTTATTAAGCAAATGTACTGGGTCACACAGAACCTCAGGGATGTATTAAATGCTCAGTAAAGGTCTCTTAAGTGAATCAATCAGCCTTCTCTGGCCACAGGTATCTAGTTGATCCCTCTTTGTTTTAAACAGGTATAAAATTTAGGTACTTCACTTCTGAAAGTCACCTTTAGAGCCTGGGTTTCCTGGCCCTTCTCATTATTGAATAACATGCTATTTGCAGATGCTCCTTATCATCTTTTTAAAATGTTTCTCAGTGGGCGTTTCAATGAATGACAGTAAGGTGACCCATCATCTCGGTTTGACCAGGACTAAGCAGTTTCTCAAGATGCAGGACTTTCCGTACTAACACTGAAACAACCCCTGACAAAGTGGGTCAGTTGGTCACCCTAAGAGTCAGAATCAATCCTATGGGTCTCCCACATTCCATCATTAACCCCGCGTTGACCCTATGCTGTCAAGCTTCGTGAAACCTCTACTTCCTCACTGCCAACCACAATCAGACTCTGTCACCTCCGTTCAACTGAGACTGTGTTAGCCAAAGTCACCCAATCTAAAAAAACATTTTTCAAGTCTTATTTCACTTGTCTTATTATGTTGTTGAATACTTCCTACTTTTTAAAAATGGTCTCTTCTGTTGGTTTCTAGTGCACAGTTCTTTCCTGATTGTTCTTCTACCTGACTCGCTTTTCTGGACAAGTTCCCATGTTCCCTTGTCTTTGGTCCCATGGCCCCTTGTGCCTGATTGTGCTATAGTGCCTACCACATGGTCCTACAGCTGTTTGACTTGAGCACTCTCTCCTTGGCTTGTATGCTCCTTAAGGACAGGGTCTTATTTATGTTCTTGGTTTATGACAAGTTCAGTGTCTGGCACATCATAGGAATTCTATCACTGAATAAGTCATTGTTGAACTTTCCCTCATTTACATCTGAGATGTGTAGGTAAAATAACAACAAGGAAATTTTTCTTCACTTTTTGGTCACTGAAATTGCCACTCACCACTGTAGTTTACTCTGTAGAGGATTCAAAAGTACTCCTTATTACAGGTTCCAGCCGTTTCTTGAGGGGAAATAGGGATTTACTTCCTGAGCATCTAAAATGTGGCACTTCCTTAAGAGGAAGGTTCCATCTTAGCCACATTTCACCATCATGGGCTTATGGTTCTGACTGGATGAGCCTACAGAGAACTCCAAGGAAAAGAGGTAGTGGATAGACAACCCTTGTCACTTTACTCCATTCTCACTGTCATGCCCTAAGAGCAGTAACAACACTACTGATTAAAAACAGCATCTGGCGGGACCAGCAGATGGTTACGTTGCTGGATTCTCACATGGTCAATTGTGGCTTGAGTCCCAGACCTGGAGGCTTGAAACTCACTCCAGGTTGGGACCGCAGATGGTGTAATGGTTATGTCATTGGACTCTCATGTAGTCAACTGTGGTTTGAGTCCTGGATCCAGCAGCAACTTAAAACTCATGCTGGGGGCGGCGGCGGCAGCGGCGGGCCCTGAGTGGCCAGGGCTCTGCTCCGCGTTCCGCTGCCTCCCCGGGCTGTCGTGTGGCCTCCGGGCCTGTGTGGCCGCTGGGCCTGTGCGTGGGCCCGGGCCTGCGCGTGGCCGCCATGCATGTGCCTGCACCCAAATGAAGCCGAAAACAAGGACTAAGAACTTGCAACTATAAGCAACAGAAAGAATCTTTAGCTGTCTTAAACCAATTGAGAAATATATTGTATAGGAGGATTTTCTCTTCCTATGGACAGTGAGAAGATGATGGTTACCAGCCCTGCATTACCTCAGAGAAAAACAAGAATTACTCTACCATTCTTAAGGAAGCCAGATACCCAAGGATAACTCACGCTGCAGATCCCCACAACACCA